>NC_053028.1:278857420-278932574 GCF_003073215.2 Triticum urartu
TCTAGTCAAGAGCGAAACTGCTACAGTTGTGGAAGACCCGGACACTATTCCAATGAGTGTACGGCTCCCTACAAGAGAAGAGAAGATTCTCCAAAAAGAAGAAGCAAAGAATCACCACCAAGAGAGAGAAGGAGTAGAGATGATCGTTATGAACGAAGATACTCACGGAGAAGCAAGGATTCGGAAAGGAAGGAAAAATCATCAAGGAGCTACACAAAACGAAGACATCAAGCTCATGTTGGTGAATGGGTATCCGGCTCCGACTCCGACAGCCACTCCGAGAGAATTTATCACTCCGACTCCGAAGATACTCAAGATGAAGGTGTTGCCGGTCTAGCACTTGTGTCAACCAACTCCTACGACATATTTGACTCACCAAATGAAGGAATTGGAGGATGCTTCATGGCCAAAGGTCCTAAGGTAACACGCCCCGAGTATGTTGATTTCAATAGTGATGAAGATGACTTGTTAGGTGATGATTTGCTTGTTGACAACTCTAGTGATGAATACTATGATGAAATGTCAATTAATCATGCTAATCAAGATAAAACGAATGACAATGATAAGGAGAAGATTGAGGCTCTAACTAAAGAACTAAACACTCTTAAGTTAGCTCATGAAACTATCTTCGAAGATCATCGAGAACTTTTAAGAGCTCATGAGAAATTACGCTTTGAAAAGCTCAATCTTGAGCAAGAGCATGAGTTCTTAAAAGCAATCAATGATGATCTCCGCAAGAAAAGTTCTTCTTACATTGCCAAGCGTTTACTCTTATCCACTTACATGCCTCAAGTCAAGTCAGGTAACAAGAACAAGAAAGATTTTTCCTCTAGCAGTAACAATGATCATGCTAAATCCAATATTGTTGCTTCTAGTAGTTCTCTTGATTCCACTAATGATTCTCCTAGTCAAGTTACACTTGAGCAATAAAATAGCTTATTGAAGGGAATTATAGAGAAAGGAGTGTACAAAAGCCTTGCCGGGAGTAAGCAATTCGAGGAAATTGTGTGCAAGCAAGGAATGCACCGGAAGAATCAAGGTGTTGGTTTTGAACGAAAGTTCAATGCCAATGGAGTTGAGTGGGAAGAAGATCAATACCCTAAGACAAAGTTTGTTCCTCAACAAGAGAAGTATGATACTTCTTTCAAGGGGACACAAGCTCAAGATGATCTTCCACCACAAGACTACAAGCAAAAAGACAAGGACAAGCTTCAAGAGAAAATTGATGCATTTGAAGAAGCTCCTAAGACCTTAGTCAAGTGGATTCCCAAGACTACTTCAAGTTCCACTTCATCATGTACGACTACAACTCCAAGGATTCCCATCAAGATGGTGTGGATCCAAAAGAAGAAGAACTAGAGAGTTCTTGAGGGTGACTCCGCCAACATACTTCACTCTTATCATTTTGGCAAGAACAAGTGCAATCAACTTCCACATCTTGCACTAGTTCAAGGAGTCACAAACCCTCTTGTTGGTAAGACAAGGGACAAGGTAACCTAAAAGTTTTCATGGACATCATCTTGTGTGTGCATCACTCTATGTCTATGGATATCCTTGTTTGTTCCTTGTGGGACTAACCCATGTAGGTATTGAAAGTGCAATTCACTCAAATGGATAGCTCCAAGTGATCTACATCAACATTGAGCATCCACATCTTCAACATCTACATGAAGTCATCATCGACAAAACCCGAGGTTAGTTCATCCCTCTAAGGGGGGATATCACATCTAGGGGGAGCTTTACTCTAAGACTTGAGCTAAAGCAACTCTAAAGATGTGAACACAACAATGCTTTATGTAAAAGTGGTAACCCCACTTGAGCTTAAACGATGAGTATGACCTATGATCAAGTGTTCTCACTTGACTCCTAAGTCAATATACTCATATATAGATGACCTTGTCATCGCAAATTGCTTGATAGATGCTAGAATTGGTTGTGCATGCCTTGTCACATATTTCATTTGCCATCTTATTGTGTGAGCATGCTGGTTGCATGTTTTACTCATTCGAGGACATCCACTTGTTGTTTTGATTGTTTGGTTTTATTTCCTTTTGCCAAGTGGATGGACAAGAATGCCTAAGAACCTCCTCTAACTATCTATGCTTTTCTCGTCTCAAACTCTATTCATGCTACATCACAAAATTTGATCAAGTCAGATTCGAACCACTCTGTGTGAGGAGCGCTCGGAGTCCCTGATTCGTTATAGACTTAAACTTCCAAAACCTCTTTATGATTCTCGGTCTGACCGATACCCTACTTTCGGTCCTACCGAGATCATTAAGTTGATCTAGGTTTTCGATCTCGGTGCAACCGATTTGAACCATTCGGTCACACCGAGTTGCAACAACTGTATACAGTTTTGCATCTCGGTGCCACCGAGTTGTTCCACTCGGTCACACCGACGGGGTCAGGCTATATATAGTCACGGGCAAAAATTTGGAAATTTCTCCGAACCCCTTCGCCCGCGCGATAGCCTGCTCTGCCAACTTGGTCTCTGGATCATCTCCTCGCCGCCAGCCGCCCCCAGTCGCTGGTCTCCATCGCCGTCAACGGAATTCAACACCGCCGTTGCCGCCGTAGCGAGTCTCCACCGAACTAGGATATGGACTCGATCACAGTGCTATTCCCCGTCCGATTCCTAGCACATTGTGTTCTTAATGATTCTTGCCATGATTGAAACACTCCTATCCAGTCAATGCGTTCGTAGATTAGTTTTGATTCGAAAATTTTAGGGTTAGGTTTCCGCCGAAACCATCTCGGACCCACCGAGTTGAAAAACTCGGTCCCACCGATTTGGCTCATGCCATTGCACAAGTGAGACTCGGTCTGACTGAGAATTACTTATCGGTGTGTCCGATTTTGGAACTTTGTGAAACCCTAGCAGTCTCGGTGCCACCGAACTGTGACTCGGTCTGACCGAGTTCACTAGTTTAGGTTCCAAAACTGCTTCGGTATCACCGAGTTTAAAAATCGGTAGATCCGAGATGATTTCAGTGGGAAACTAAAACTAAGTTTTTGAGTCATTCTTTTGCAAAAAATCTCTGACTTTTGTGATGATCATCTATTCTACCTCATCTATAAACTATTCACAGGGTCAGCAGTCAGCTTGTTCATCATGTCAGACCAAAGTGATAGCCAGAACATGTCAGAAGATCAAGTGCAGATGAGTGAGGGAACTAGTCCCTCAAGTTCTTCAGATGATGGCAGCAGAAGTACTCCTAGCAATCTGCCTAAAGCTGCCACCAGACAGAGGAAGAAGAGAACCTCAGAATCAAAGGATGAGGATTATGTGGCAGAAGAGGAAGCAACTTCAAAGAGAGTAGTGCTTGAGAAGGAACATGGCTCAGCTCAAGGCACAAAGCCAGGGATGAAAGTCAAAAGGCCAGCAGGCAGGCAGGCTATGTCAAAGGCCAGAGCTTCAACTGAGAAACCCACTCCCATAGAGCCAGTTGCTGCTGAGGGAAAGAAGAGGAAGGAAAGGGTCAAGAAGAACGTAGCCAAAGTGCTTGGAAAGGCTTCCATCATGGAAGAAGAGAAAGAAGAAGAGGTTGCTGCACCAGCACCTAAGGCACCCAAGATGATGGGTGATGCCATAAGATCAGGGGCAGCTGCTTCCAAGGCCAAGCCAGCTCCAAAGCCAAAACCAAAGAGGAATACAAGAAGCATCCCAGCTGCTGAGAAGAACAAGGCCCTAGTGCCTGACACTGCAGAAGATGATGAAGAGCAGGTTCTGAGAAAGCTCAAGCCCAAGATCCCAGACCACAACGATGCTCATCCTGTGGTTGAGGACATGAAGCTCAGGAGAGACTCGGGGCTCAGGAAGTGGAGAGAAGCAGATCCGTATGCTTCAAGGAGAAGAACTGCTGTTGATTACAGGTTTCACACTAAGGAACAGCAGGACTTTTATGAGACAGTTTTGTTGGACAAGAAGCCCATAGTTTGTGACATGAGATGGGTTGATTGGCAATACATCAAGGACAATGAAGAACACTATCCTGGAGTGCAATACAGCTTCAATGCTTGTGGAGTAGCAGACTTTGTTGGGCAGAAGCTCACAAAGTGTAATGAGGAGCTTATCATGCAGTTCTACTCCACAGCACATTTTTATTCAGATGGCAGAATTGTATAGATGTCTGAGGGTACGAGGTACCAATCTATAGTTGCAGAGTGGGCACAGCTCATCAATGCCCCAGAGGAGCATGAGGATGACTTGGATATATATGCCAAGAAGAAGATGGACCACAACTCTATGTCCAATATGTACAAGGAAATTCCAAACGAGGCACTTGATACTTTCAAGTTTGGGTCAGTACACTATCTTCTGTCAGGGCTGCCAACAATCAATTGGATACTGAGGCACACCTTGTTGCCCAAGTCAGGTGATCACAAGATGATCAGAGGCCATGCGATCAATTTGCTTCATATATTTGATGTGCCACAAAAGTTCAAAGTGATGAGCCTCATGGTAGAGACCATTAAGAGGATAGCAGTAGACCAGAAGAGGAGCTGTGGATATGCCCCTCAAATTCAGGAGCTCATTAACTCCAAGATGGGCACAGGCATATACTTATTGGACAAGGAACATCTGCCCATCCATCCAGATTTTGAAAATAATCAGGTTGTCATGAATGAGAATGAACCATCATCAGTTCAAGCACAAGCAAAGAAGGAGCAGGCAAGGAAGGAGAAAGCTGCCAAGATGCCAACTCAAGAGGAGGCATCTAAGTATTTCTTGAAAACCAAACAAGAGCAGCTTGGTTACTTGATTGCATCCACCCTGCGGATTGAGCAAGGACTAGCCACCCTAACTCAGAACCAGGCAAGCTTAGAGAGGATCATGGAACAAAAGTTCTATGACTTGGATGTCAAAGTAACAGAGATTCAGACTGCAGTGGAGCAGCTCTAGGATGACATGCAGGAGAGGAGAGGCAAGACTACAACTGATGCCTTTGCCAGAGTGCCACGAGGTCCGAGGTCGTCTGCAGTGCCAGTTGCTGACACCAGAGCCACCACTTCTGCACTAGCTACAGCCTCAGTTCCACCAGCTCCAGCATCTACTTCAGCCTCAACTCCAACCACGTCTACAGAAGGCTTCGTCCTTGGAGTGCTCCGGACTCCACCACCACCTGAAGATCAAGCCTGAGTGTCAACTTAGCACTATGCATTTTCTAGGAACTTTTTGGTAACTTGTTGCCAAAGGGGGAGAAAATGTATAGATCATAGGCTTCGAGAGAGAGAGTGTTGCTTTTATTCTCTCTTGTTTTATTTGGTGGTTTTTTGAACTTTGTTTGCTTTTGAGTGCTTGAGATACTATGCCGTTATCTGTGAGACATTGATGATCATGTGTTTGATCATAAGCTACACTTAATGTTTGCTTAATATATCATCTTATCTATCTTATGTGATCATTCACTATTCTTGGTGATGAGTGCATGTATTTCATTCTTATCATTTTAAGCGCTCCACCAAGATGTATGTGACATGGAAGAGTAACCCATGACTCTAACTCTTTGTGCATTTGCAGTCCAAAGCAAATTTTAAATATGCACAAATTTAGGGGGAGCTCTTACTTGTCACATACTTCTCAAAGCGACTATATATTTCATGCTTATTATCATTTGTCGAAGCTTTGATCTATATGTTGTCATCAATTACCAAAAAGGAGGAGATTGAAAGTGCAACTATCCCTAGGTGGTTTTGGTAATTCATAACAACATATAGCTCATTGAGCTAATGCTATTCCAAGATGACTATTTCAGGAAAGCTCAATGATTGGCATGGCATGGATGTGAAAGTGGAACCCTCAAAATGCTAAGGACAAAGGATTGGCTCAAGCTCAAAAGCTCAAGACTCTTCATTTTATATTTTAGTGATTCAAGATCACATTGAGTCTTTAGGAAAAGCCAATACTATCAAGGAGGGATGAGGTGTTGCTTAATGAGCCTCTTGCTTCATGTGCTTAATGATATGCTCCAAAATCCTCAGCTACTTTCCCATATCCACATATGACCTAAACCCAAAGCCAAACTCGGTCCTACCAATTATTTCTATCCGGCGCCACTGAGTTTCACTTGTCATAAGCCACTGCCAAACCCTAGCAATTCGGTTCTACCGATAGGGATCTCGGTCTCACCGAGATGGGATTGCAAACTCTGTGTTTCCCTTTCGTAACTTTTCGGTCTCACCAAAAGAGCGAATCGGTCCCACCGAGATTGCAATGTAAATTCAGTGTTTCCTTTTTGTAAATTTTCGGTCTCACCAAAAGAGCAAATCGGTCCCACCGAGTTTGCCTGACCAACTCTCTGGTTAGCTTATTACCAAAATCGGTCTCACCGAGATTGTGTAATCGGTCTCACCGAGATTACGTTATGCCCAAACCCTAACCATATTGGTCCTACCGAGTTGCATGTCAGTCCCACCGAAAATCTCTAACGGTCACTAGGTTTACCTTTTCGGTCCGACCGAGTTTGTTGATTCGGTCCCACCGAGATTGGAAAACTGTGTGTAACGGTTGGATTTTGTGTGGAGGCTATATATACCCCTCCACCTCCTCTTCATTCATGGAGAGAGCCATCAGAACACATACACAATTCCAACTCATATGTTCTGAGAGAGAACCACCTACTCATGTGTTGAGACCAAGATATTCCATTCCTACCATATGAATCTTGATCTCTAGCTTTCCCCAAGTTGCTTTCCACTCAAATCTTCTTTCCACCAGATCCAAATCCTATGAGAGAGAGTTGAGTGTTGGGGAGACTATCATTTGAAGCACAAGAGCAAGGAGTTCATTACCTACACACCATTTGTTATTTCTTGGAGAGTGGTGTCTCCTAGATTGGCTAGGTGTCACTTGGGAGCCTCCGACAAGATTGTGGAATTGAACCAAGGAGTTTGTAAGGGCAAGGAGATCGCCTACTTCGTGAAGATCTACCGCTAGTGAGGCAAGTCCTTCGTGGGCGATGGCCATGGTGGGATAGACAAGGTTGCTACTTCGTGGACCCTTTGTGGGTGGTTGCTTCTTCGTGGACCCTTCGTGGGTGGAGCCCTCCGTGGACTCGCGCAACCATTACCCTTTGTGGGTGGAGCCCTCCGTGGACTCGCGCAACCGTTACCCTTCGTGGCTTGAAGTCTCCATCAACGTGGATGTAGGATAGCACCACCTATCCGAACTACGGGAAAAACATCCGTGTCTCCAATTGCGTTTGAATTCTCCAAACCCTTCCCTTTACATTCTTGCAAGTTGCATGCTTTACTTTCCGCTGCCAATATACTCTTTGCATGCTTGCTTGAATTGTGTGATGATTGCTTGACTTGTCCTACAATAGCTAAAATCTGTCAAGAACTAAAATTGGGAAAAGATTAAGTTTTTATTTGGTCAAGTAGTCTAATCACCCCCCCTCTAGACATACTTTCGATCCTACAGCCTCCGATCCGCCCGCGCCGCCACCTCCGTCACCTCCGACGCCCCGCCGCCGCGCCGCCGCCGTCGGCCATCGCCGCCCCGGGCCCGCGCCCCTCGCCGGCGCCCGCTCGCCCGCGCCGCCCGAGGCCCCGCTGGCCGCCGCCGCCACCTCCGCCGCCAGATCTGGCTGGGAGTGGCCGGATCCACCTCTCCCGCGCCTCCCCGCCGCTTCTTCGAGCTTGCCGGAGCCGCCGCCGCCGCCTCGCCGGAGTTCTCGATTCGCGTGCATGAACAGTAGCCCTAGATCTCGGAGGTTGAATTTTCTCCAAGTCCCTGATATTTTCAGTTCAAGTGCTCATGTTCGCAGCCCCGTAACTTTGCATCAGTAGATCCGATTCATGCATATAGCATATCAAAATGTTCATCTCAGAGAGTACATCATTTCATTCCATTGCATCATTTTCATTTGAGTTCATCTTGATGCCCGAAATGCTGATAGAAGAGGGCTACTTGAGTTAATTGTCAGATCTGCTACTCCATTTAGGTTTTTGTCATTTTTGCCATGATTATTGTGTGCATGATATGCCCTGATGCTCTACATGTGTTTTGTTAAGGGTTTTGTCATTTTTCCAGAGGTACAACCCATGTATTTTTGTGATGTGTGTGGTGACTTGTGCAAGCTTGCAAAGTGGTGCACTTGCTAATTCTGTTTTCAGGGACTTAGTAATTTCACTAAGTCCTGGAGCTGTTCATCTCATGATGCCATATGTTCATGTTGTTTCCTAGTGATCCGTGCCTCTTTTGAGGATGATCAGTAAGGGTGTTTTGTTAATATTATAGTGCTCTATCCATCCATGTCTTTGTTTGCAATTATGGAGCACCCTAGCTTGAGTCAATCGAGCTCTACTTTTGCTACTTTGTGAATCTGGGCAGATTGTCAACTTGTTTGCAATTTTGCCGATGATGTTGTAGTTGATCCGTGCATGCTATGCTATTGTTCTTGCCATGTCTAGCTTGCATTTTGTGCCTTCTTGAATGGGTGTATGCTTGTCTTGCCATGACTTGCTCTGTAGTGAGTGCATCGAGCTCGTAAACATACCTACTTGAGTTATATTTCAGCATGTGCCAGTTTTCACTAAGTCCGAAAACTGATTATGTTTTTGCCATGTTCACATGCTTGCAATTGTATTTTCTGATCCCTTTTGGCTCAAGGTCACTAAGGGACTTTTTTTAATCGTTGCTGGTCTTGTTTTAACCTGTCGAAGTGTCTTGAGTAACCGAGATACCGAGTCTGATCGGAACGTCTTGGGAGGAGGTCTATTCCTTCGTTGACCGTGAGAGCTTGTCATGGGCTAAGTTGGGACTCCCCTGCAGGGATTTGAACTTTCGAAAGCCATGCCCGCGGTTATGGGCAGATGGGAATTTGTTAATGTCCGGTTGTAGATAACTTGAACCTTAACTTAATTAAAATGAATCAACTGAGTGTGTTACCGTGATGGCCTCTTCTCGGCGGAGTCCGGGAGGTGGACACGGTGTTGGAGTAATGTTTGCATAGGTTGCTCTCTAGTTTCTCGTTCGCGCTTTGCCTCCTCTTCTCGCTCTCTTTTGCGAATAAGTTAGCCACCATATTTGCTAGTCGCTTGCTGCAGCTCCACATATTTACCTTGCCTTACCTACAAGCTTAAATAGTCTTGATCGCGAGGGTGCGAGATTGCTGAGTCCCTGTGGCTCACAGATTACTATTACACCAGATGCAGGGCCTGATGATTCCGCTCCAGGAGACGCGTATGAGCTCAAGTGGGAGTTCGACGAAGACTCTCAACGTTACTATGTTTCCTTTCCCGATGATCAGTAGTGGTGCCCAGTTGGGGGTGAACGGGACCGTGTCGCATGTTGGGTTCTCTTTTATTTTGGCGCCGTAGTCGGGCCATGAGTGTTTGGATGATGTAATGTTATTTATGTACTTGATTGACGTGGCGAGTGTAAGCCAACTATGTTACCTCCCCTTTATGATTTATATTACATGGGATGTTGTGAAGATTGCCTAACTTGCGACATATGCCTTCAATGCGATTATGCCTCTAAGTCGTGCCTCGACACGTGGGAGATATAGTCGCATCGAGGGTGTTACAAAAGGAAGCCGAGGAGAAGGAAACCACCAAGAAAAATTCCTTGGTGTTGCGAGATGGAGAGAAATGCACCGTTTCTCCAAACCGTCGACGTACCTGATCGGCCACCGCAAGGCCAGGCTTGAAATCCCAATGTAGTAGGCCGTCCATGGCGTGGATCAAAGGCTAGATCCATGGTGGGAGGTGGAGTGGGTGGGAGGGGGAGAGGAGAGGAGCCAGTATACCAGTTCTTCCATATCGTTGTTGTACATCTTGAAACGATGAACTTTGGCAATGGTGCATACTCAGGAGGCTATATTTTTATTCACCAATGATATGTGTTTTGCTTGGAGCATCTTGTATGATTTGAGACTTTGATTTCTAGTTTACCACAATCATCCTTGTTGTACACACCTTTGGAGAGACACACATGAATTGGAATTTATTAGAATACTCTTTGTACTTCACTTATATCTTTTGAGCTAGATAATTTTTCTCTAGTGCTTCACTTATATCTTTTAGAGAATGGTGGTGGTTTTATTTTATAGAAATTATTGATCTCTCATGCTTCAATTATATTATTTTGAGAGTCCTGTAGAACAGCATGGTAATTTGCTTTGGCTATAAAATTAGTCTTAATATGATAGGCATCCAAGATGGGTATAATAAAAACTTTCATATAGAGTGCATTGAATACTATAAGAAGTTTGATACTTGATGATTGTTTTGAGATATGAAGATGGTAATATTAGAGTCATGCTAGTTGAGTAGTTGTGAATTTGAGAAATACTTGTGTTAGAGTTTGGAAGTCCCATAGCATGCACGTATGGTAAACGTTGTGTGACAAATTTGAAGCATGATGTGTTTCTTTGATTGTCCTCCTTATGAGTGGCGGTCGGTGACGAGCGATGGTCTTTTCCTACCAATCTATCCCCCTAGGAGCATGCGTGTAATGCTTGGTTTTTGATGACTTGTAGATTTTTGCAATAAGTATGTGAGTTCTTTATGACTAATGTTGAGTCCATGGATTATACGCACTCTCACCTTCACATCATTGCTAGCCTCTTCGGTACCGTGCATTGCCCTTTCTCACCTTGAGAGTTGGTGCAAACTTCGCCGGTGCATCCAACCCCCGTGATATGATATGCTCTTTCGCACATAAACCCACCATATACCTTCCTCAAAACAACCACCATACCTACCTATCATGGCATTTCCATAGCCATTCCGAGATATATTGCCATGCAACTTTCCACTGTTACGTTTATTATGACACGCTTCATCATTGTCATATTGCCTCGCATGATCATGTAGTTGACATCGTATTTGTGGCAAATCCACCATGCATAATTTCATACATGTTACTCTTGATTCATTGCCCATCCCGGTACACCGCCGGAGGCATTCATATAGAGTCATACTTTGTTCTAGTATCGTGTTGTAATCTTTGAGTTGTTAATAAATAGAAGTGTGATGATCATCATTAATAGAGCATTGTCCCAAAAAAGGGGGGAAGGCCAAATGAAAAACAAAGAAAGGCCAAATAAAAAAATAAAAATAAAATAAAATAAAAGGGGCAATGCTACTAGCCTTTTTCCACACTTCTGCTTCAAAGTATCACCATAATCTTCATGATAGAGAGTCTCTTATATTGTCACTTTCATATACTAGTGGGAATTTTTCATTATAGAACTTGGCTTGTATATTCCAACAATGGGCTTCCTCAAATGCCCTAGGTCTTCGTGACCAAGCAAGTTGCATGCACACCCATCACTTAGTTTCTTTTGTTGAGCTTTCATACATTTATAGCTCTAGTGCATCCGTTGGATGGCAATCCCTACTTCTCGCATTGACATCAATTGATGGGCATCTCCATAGCCCGTTGATTAGCCACATCAATGTGAGACTTTCTCTTTTTTGTCTTCCCCACACAACTCCCATCGTTATATTCTATTCCACCCATAGTGCTATGTCCATGGCTCATGCTCATGTATTGCGTGAAAGTTGAAAAAGTTTGAGATTACTAAAGTATGAAACAATTGCTTGGCTTGTCATCGGGGTTGTGCATGATGAGAGCATTTTTGTGTGACGAAAATGAAGCATAGCCAAACTATATGATTTCATAGGGATAAGCTTTCTTTGGCCATGTTATTTTGAGAAGACATAATTGCTTAGTTAGTATGCTTGAAGTATTATTATTTTTATGTCAATATTAAACTTTTTTCTTGAATCTTTCGGATCTGAACATTCGTGCCACAATAAAGAAAATTACATTGAAAATTATGTTAGGTAGCATTCCACATCAAAAATTCTAATTTTTTTTTCATTTACCTACTCGAGGACGAGCAGGAATTAAGCTTGGGGATGCTTGATAAGTCTCCAACGTATCTATAATTTTTGATTGTTCCATGCTATTATATTATTTGTTTTGAATGTTTAATGGGCTTTACTATGCACTTTTATATTATTTTTGGGACTAACCTATTAACCGAAGGCCCACTGCAAATTTTTGTTTTGTTGCCTGTTTTAGTATTTCGCACAAAAGGAATATCAAACGGAATCCAAACGGAAAGAAACCTTCGCGAGGATCTTTTTTGGAACAAATGCAATCCAGGAGACTTGGAGTGGATGTCAAGGAAGCAGCGATGAAGCCACGAGGCAGGTGGGCGCGCCCCCCACCCTCATGAGCCCCTCGCAGCTCCACCGACCTACTTCTTTCGCCTATATATACTCATATACCCTGAAACCGTCGGGGAGAGCCACGAAACACCTTTTCCACCGCCGCAACCTTCTGTACCCGTGAGATCCCATCTTGGGGCCTTTTTCGGCGCTCCGCCGGAGGGGGATTCGATCATGAAGGGCTTCTACATCAACACCATAGCCTCTCCGATTATGTGTGAGTAGTTTACCACAGACCTTTGGGTCCATAGTTATTAGCTAGATGGCTTTTTCTCTCTCTTTGGGTCTCAATACAAAGTTCTCCTTGATCTTCTTGGAGATCTATTTGATGTAATTCTTTTTGTGGTGTGTTTGTCGAGATCCGATGAATTGCGGATTTATGATCAAGATTATCTATGAACAATATTTGATTCTTCTCTGAATTCTTATATGCATAATTTAATATCTTTGCAAGTCTCTTCGAATTATCAGTTTGGTTTGGCCTACTAGATTGATCTTTCTTGCAATGGGAGAAGTGCTTTGGTTTGGGTTCAATCTTGTGGTGTCCTTTCCTAGTGACAGCAGGGGCAGCAAGGCACGTATTGTATTGTTGCCATCGAGGGTAAAAAGATGGGGTTTATATCATATTGCTTGAGTTTATCCCTCTACATCATGTCATCTTGCCTAATGCGTTACTCTGTTCTTATGAACTTAATACTCTAGATGCATGATGGATAGCAGTCGATGTGTGGAGTAATAGTAGTAGACGCGGAATCGTTTCGGTCTACTTGTCACGGACGTGATGCCTATGTTTATGATCATGCCTAGATATTCTCATAACTATGCGCTTTTGTATCGATTGCTCGATAGTAATTTGTTCACCCACCGTAATATTTGCTATCTTGAGAGAAGCCACTAGTGAAACCTATGGCCCCCCCGGGTCTATTTTACATCATATTAGTCTCCCGTCAACTAGCTATTTCTATCGTTGTTTATTTTGCAATATTTACTTTCCAATCTATACAACAAAAATACCAAAATTATTTATCTTATTATCTTTATTAGATCTCACTTTTGCAAGTGGCCGTGAAGGGATTGACAACCCCTTTAATGCGTTGGTTGCAAGGTTCTTGAGTGTTTGTGCATGTACTAGGTGACTTACGTGTAGTCTCCTACTGGATTGATACCTTGGTTCTCAAAAACTAAGGGAAATACTTACGCTACTTTGTTGCATCACCCTTTCCTCTTCAAGGGAAAACCAACGCATGCTCAAGAGGTAGCAGAGGGCAACCGTGGATACGGCTAGCCATGGAATGTGAAAGTATGGTGGAAAAAGAAATAAACTTTATTTTCTGTTTGGGAACCACCTATGATATATCTAAGCATGGAAAGTATTGGGAACTCTAAGTCGTTTTCGTTGGTGGGATGGATACACCTCCCAAAAAAATTATCTCTAAGTTTTTCGCTTTGAGCTCTGGCACCTATACAAATCCCTACTTCCCTCTACGAAGGGCCTTTCTTTTACTTTATGCAATTTTTAATTTGAATTTAAGTCTCCATCTTCTCTTATAAAAGCACCAACTAGGAGGCAATATGATCGTACTTGAGTATTGGGTGTAGCTAATATGCGAGTGTGTTTCATGTATGGATCAATGGTTGAGCATGATGGGCCAGTGATAACTTATTTTAGCACTGATATTTTGAAAGACATGGTTGCTTGTTGATATGCTTGAGTATTTAAATTAATATGTCAAAACTAGACTATTTCTTTGAACAATATAAAAGTCCAAAAGTCCATGCTATAAAGAAAAGAATATGATATGACATGTTAGGCAACATTCCACATCAAAAATTCTGTTTTATCACTTCCCTACTCGAGGACGAGTAGCGGTTAAGCTTGGGGATGCTGATACGTCTCTCTTGATAACCCACAAGTATAGGGGATCGCAACAGTTTTCGATAAGTAAGAGTGTCGAACCCAATGAGGAGCTAAAGGTAGAAAAAATATTCCCTCAAGTTCTATCGACCACCGATACAACTCTACGCACGCTTGACGTTCGCTTTACCGAGAACAAGTATGAAACTAGAAGTACTTTTTAGGTGTTGTCGGACAGGTTTGTAGGATAATAAAGAGTACGTGAATAAAAAGTAGGGGCTGTTTAGATAAAGAAACAATAAAGTAAATATAGCGAGTGTGGAAAAGTGGTGGTAGGAGTTGCGAAATTGCCCCTAAGCAATTGACTACTTTACTAGACCGATAGCAAGTATTATGTGGGAGAGGCCACTGCTAGCATGTCATCCCTGACTTGGAATTCCATGCACTTATGATTGGAACTATTAGCAAGCATCCGCAACTACTAATGTTCATTAAGGTAAAACCCAACCATAGCATTAAGGTATATTGGTCCCCCTTCAATTCCATATGCATCAATTTCTATGCTAGGTTGAAGCTTCTGTCACTCTTGCCCTCCAATATATTGTCCTATCAACATACAACTAACCCTAGGGTGTGATCCATGCATGCAATCATATGATGGGCACCAAAGGACAGCAACATAACAAAAGCAAATTAAATCAATCATAGCAATTCATCAACCACCGATAGGACAACGAAAATCTACTCAGACATCATAGGATGGCAACACATCATTGGATAATAATATGAAGCATAAAGCACCATGTTCAAGTAGAGGGTACAGCGGGTTGCAGGAGAGTGGACCGCTGCAGATAGATGGGGGAAGGTGATGGAGATGTTGGTGAAGATGGCGGAGGTGTTGATGTAGATCGCGGTGATGATGATGGCCCCCAGTGGCACTCCGGTGCCACTGGAAGCGAGGGGGAGAGAGCCCCCTCCTTCTTATTCTTCCTTGACCTCCTCCCTAGATGGGAGAAGGGTTTCCCCTTTGGTCCATGGCCTCCATGGCACAGGAGGGGCGAGAGCCCCTCCGAGATTGGATCTGTCTCTCTGTCTCTCTCTGTTTCTGCGTTCTCAGATTCTTCCCTTTCACCGTTTCTTATATTCTCGGCGATCCGTAACTCTGATTGGGCTGAAATTTTAACACGACCTCTATCCGGAAATTAGCTTTCTTGCGGCGAAAGAAGGGCACCAACGGCCTTACGGGTGGCCCACGAGGGTCTGGGGCGCGCCCCCTGCCTCGTGGCCACCTCGGGCACCGTCTCGCGTGGACTTTTCTTCCCAAAAATCATATATATTCCAAAAAAAATCTCTGTCAGTTTTTATCCCGTTTGGACTCCGTTTGATATGGATATTCTGTGAAACAAAAAACATGCAACAAACAGGAACTGGCACTGGGCACTGGATCAATATGTTAGTCCCAAAAATAGTATAAAAAGTTGCCAAAAGTATATGAAAGTTGAATAATATTGGCATGGAACAATCAAAAATTATAGATACGACGGAGACGTGTCGGCATCCCCAAGCTTAATTCCTTCTCGTCCTCGAGTAGGTAAATGATAAAAAGATAATTTTTGATGTGGAATGCTACCTAGCATAATCTGGATCATATGTCTAATCATGGCATGAATATTAAGACACGAGTGATTCAAAGCAATAGTCTATCATTTCACATAAAAACAATAATACTTCAAGCCTAGTAATAAAGCAATCATGTCTTTTTAAAATAACATGGCCAAAGAAAGGTATCCCTACAAAATCATATAGTCTTGCTATGCTCCATCTTCACCACACAAAATATTCACAACATGCACAACCCCGATGACAAGCCAAGCAATTGTTTCATACTTTTGACGTTCTCAAACCTTTTCAACTTTCACGCAATACATGAGCGTGAGCCATGGACATAGCACTATAGGTGGAATAGAATATGATGGTGGAGAAGACAAAAAGGAGAAGATAGTCTCACATCAACTAGGCGTATCAACGGGCTATGGAGATGCCCATCAATAGATATCAATGTGAGTGAGTAGGGATTTCCATGCAACAGATGCACTAGAGCTATAAGTGTATGAAAGCTCCAACTAAAACTAAGTGGGTGTGCATCCAACTTGCTTGCTCATGAAGACCTCGGGCATTTGAGGAAGCCCAACATCAAAATATACAAGCCAAGTTCTATAATGAAAATTCCCACTAGTATATGAAAGTGATAACTCAAGAGACTTTCTATATGAAGAACATGGTGCCACTTTGAAGCACAAGTGTGGAAGAAGGATAGTAGCACTGCCCCTTCTCTGTTTTTCTCTCATTTTTTTATATTTTTTGGTGGGCTTCTTTGGCCTCTTTTTTTTATTTGGGCTTCTTTGGCCTCTTTTATTTTTTTGTAAAGTCCGGAGTCTCATCCCGACTTATGGGGGAATCATAGTCTCCATCATCCTTTCCTCACTGGGGCAATGTTCTAATAATGATGATCATCACACTTTTATTTACTTACAACTCAATATTACAACTCAATGTCTAGAACAAAGTATGACTATATGGATGCCTCCGGCGGTGTACCGGGATGTGCAATGATCTAGCGTAGCGATGACATCAAAAAATGGACAAGCCATGAAAACATCATGCTAGCTATCTTACGATCATGCAAAGCAATATGACAATGAATGCTCAAGTCATGTATATGATGATGATGAAAGTTGCATGGCAATATATCTCGGAATGGCTATGGAAATGCCATGATAGGTAGGTATGGTGGTTGTTTTGAGGAAGGTATATGGTGGGTTTATGGTACCGGCGAAAGTTGCGCGATACTAGAGAGGCTAGCAATGATGGAAGGGTGAGAGTGCATATAATCCATGGACTCAACATTAGTCATAAAGAACTCACATACTTATTGCAAAAGTCTATTAGCTATCGAAACAAATTACTACGCGCATGCTCCTAGGGGGATAGATTGGTAGGAAAAGACCATCGCTCGTCCCCGACCGCCACTTATAAGGAAGACAATCAACAAATAAATCATGCTCCGACTTCATCACATAACGGTTCACCATACGTGCATGCTACGGGAATCACAAACCTCAACACAAGTATTTCTACTAATCCACAACTACCCACTAGCATGACTCTAATATCACCATCTTTATATCACAAAACTATTGCAAGGAATCAAACATATCATATTCAGTGATCTACAAGTTTTATGTAGGATTTTATGACTAACCATGTGAATGACCAGTTCCTGTCATCTCTCTAAATAGATATAAGTGAAGCATGAGAGTTTAATTCTTTGTACAAAAGATATGCCCATGCTCTAACAAATATAAGTGAAGCAAAAGAGCATTCTACAAATGGCGGTTTTCTATGTAAAGAGAAACAGGCAATCCAAACTTCAAATGATATAAGTGAAGCACATGAAGCATTCTATAAAGCCATACTCAAAAGATATAAGTGAAGTGCATAGAGCATTCTACAAATCAACCACGGACTATCTCATACCAGCATGGTGCATAAAAGAAAAATGAAAACTAAATGCAAAAGACGCTCCAAGATTGCACATATCGCATGAACGAAACGAATCCGAAAACATACCGATACTTGTTGAAGAAAGAGGGGATGCCTTCCGGGGCATCCCCAAGCTTAGACGCTTGAGTCTCCTTGAATATTTACTTGGGGTGCCTCGGGCACCCCCAAGATTGAGCTCTTGCCTCTCTTCCTTCTCCTCACATCGAGACCTTCTCGATCATCGAACACTTCACCCACACAAAACTTTAACAGAAAACTCGGTAAGATCCGTTAGTATAATAAAGCAAATCACTACTCTAAGTACTGTTGCAAACCAATTCATATTTTTTTGCATTGTGTCTACTGTAGTATAACTTTTTCATGGCTTAATCCACTAATATAAATTGATAGTTTCATCAAAACAAGCAAACAATGCATCAAAAAACAGAATCTGTCTAAAACATAATAGTCTGTAATAATCTGAACATTCACCATACTTCTGTTACTTGAACAATTCTACCGAAATTAGGAAAAATAAAAAATTTGTATAGAAAGACAGTGCAAAAATAATCAGAACCATTTGACATTCCAGCAAAAAATGTAAAATCGCGCACTACAGCCAAAGTTTCTGTCCTGCACCGTACAAACCATCAAGCAAATGTAAACATCCTAAAGGCAAACCTTGGCACATTATTTTTATAATACAAGGAATTGTACAAGGGGGTAATTATTTTTATTGAAAAGTTTCTGTAATCAAGATTCACAAAGTTTCCATGAGCATGAACAAAGTTCAAGGCTAGCTCCCACTTCAACAATGCTTGTCTCTCTCACTTTCGCTTTCCTTTTTGAAAAAGTTTTGGGTTCCCCTCTTTATTTTTGTTGTTTTTAAACTATATAAAAGCACTCAACAGAAAAAAATGACTCTCTAAAACTTCCGAGTTGTCTCCCTGGCAGCACTTTCTTTAAAGCCATTAAGCTAGGCATATAGTGCTCAAGTAATGGATCCATCCGGATCCCAAGGTATATCAAAGCCAATTTTAATTAACAATGATTTGTACTTTAGTGGTGAGCACAAGGTAACATATATCATGTAATGACGAAGTATAACTCTCTTCCTATACATCAGCATGTCATAAAAGAACAATTCATGCACACAAAGTAAAGGCCAATGCATAGTATGAACAGTTTCTTGCAATTTTATCATATTGGAAACATAGAGAGGTGGAGATATAGTTCCTCTCTCATAATAATTGCAAGTAGGAGCAGCAAGCACATGCATATTATATTCATCAAAATCATCATGTGCAATGATAAAAGGCAACCCATCAATATATTCCTTAATAAGAGCAAACTTCTCCGATACAGTGTAGTTTGGATAATTCAAAAAGATAATAGGACTATCATGTGTGGGTGCAATAGAAACAATTTCATGTTTAACATAAGGAACTATAGCAAGTTCATCTCCATAAGCATAATTCATATTGGCATCTTGGCCACAAGCATCATCAAAAAGGGATATTTCAAGAGAATCAACGGGATCATAACAATCATCATAGCAATCATCCTCCGGTAAGCATGAAGGGAAATTAAACAATGTATGAGTTGAATAGTTACTCTCATTAGAAGGTGGGCACGGGTAGCTAATCCGCTCTTCCTCCTTTTGTTCTTCGCTCTCCTCCTCATCTTTTTCATCCAATGAGCTCACAGTTTCATCAATTTCTTCTTCCATAGATTCCTGCAAAATATTAATCTCTTTTGGGACAGCAGAGTAGTCCTCAATATATGGTTCAACATAGGCATTAGAAGCATAATTATCATAGCAATATTTAAGTATGGAAAAATTTCAGATTTGTAAAGAGTAGCATCATACTTTTCAATCAAAGAAGCAATTTCGTAAGCACCCTTAAAAGGAACAAATTCTTCAATTTGTTGAACATCATAGTAACTATAAACACCCTTAGCATAAGAGGATATGATTCCATTATCACTAAACAAACATTGGTAGGGAAGGTGTTTCTTAGGGTCTTCACTCTTCAGAACAACAAGTATAATCATATATTTCACATAAATTCCAAGCATAGCATTGCAAACGATGAATTTGATCCAGTAAAGTTTCCCCTTTTTCAGATATTCGGTGTCGCACATAACAAGCATGCTCATCTAAAGATTTTCCCTCAACTAATCTAGGTGGGGTTTCAGCACGAGCACATAGGGATCGACGATGATCCAAGTAATAAGCTTCAGCAGTGTGATAGATTTTGAGTGGTTCTTCAACCATTAGTTTAGTAGGTACAACTAATTTTTTTGGTATTTTGTGTTTCCTACCCATAACTAAAGATAGAAAACAACTAAGAACAGCAAATAAAAATTACTTAGTGATAAAGCAAACAAGCACACACGAGAATATTCACCCCACGCTATTGCTCCCCAGCAACGGCGCCAGAAAAAGGGTCTTGATAACCCACAAGTATAGGGGATCGCAACAGTTTTCGATAAGTAAGAGTGTCGAACCCAACGAGGAGCTAAAGGTAGAACAAATATTCCCTCAAGTTCTATCGACCACCGATACAACTCTACGCACGCTTGACGTTCGCTTTACCTAGAACAAGTATGAAACTAGAAGTACTTTGTAGGTGTTGTTGGATAGGTTTGCAAGATAATAAAGAGTACGTAAATAAAAAGTAGGGGCTGTTTAGATAAAAACAATAAAGTAAATATAGCGAGTGTGGAAAAGTGGTGGTAGGAGTTGCGAAATTGCCCCTAAGCAATTGACTACTTTACTAGACCGATAGCAAGTATTATGTGGGAGAGGCCACTGCTAGCATGTCATCCCTGACTTGGAATTCTATGCACTTATGATTGGAACTATTAGCAAGCATCCGCAACTACTAACGTTCATTAAGGTAAAACCCAACCATAGCATTAAGATATATTGGTCCCCCTTCAATCCCGTATGCATCAATTTCTATGCTAGGTTGAAGCTTCTGTCACTCTTGCCCTCCAATACATAGTCCTATCAACATACAACTAACCCTAGGGTGTGATCCACGCGCGCAATCATATGATGGGCACCAAAGGAAAGCAACATAACCACAAGCAAATTAAATCCATCATAGCAATTCATCAACCACCGATAGGGACAACGAAAATCTACTCAGGCATCATAGGATGGCAACACATCGTTGGATAATAATATGAAGCATAAAGCACCATGTTCAAGTAGAGGGTACATCGGGTTGCGAGAGAGTGGACCGCTGTAGATAGAGGGGGGAAGGTGATGGAGATGTTGGTGAAGATGGCGGAGGTGTTGGTGTAGATCGCGGTGATGATGATGGCCCCCGGTGGCACTCCGGTGCCACCGGAAGCTAGGGGAGAGAGCCCTCCTTCTTCTTCTTCTTCCTTGACCTCCTCCCTAGATGGGAGAAGGGTTTCCCCTCTGGTCCATGGCCTCCATGGCACGGGAGGGGCGAGAGCCCCTCCGAGATTGGATCTGTCTCTCTCTGTTTCCGCGTTCTCAGCTTCTTCCCTTTCACCGGTTCTTCTATTCCTGGAGATCCGTAACTCCGATTGGGCTGAAATTTTAACACGATCTCTATCCGGAAATTAGCTTTCTTGCGGCGAAAGAAGGGAACCAACCGCCTTACGGGTGGCCCACGAGGGTCAAGGGCGCACCTAGAGGGGGCAGGCGCACCCCCTGCCTCGTGGCCACCTCGGGCACCGTCCCGCATGGATTTTTCTTCCCAAAATCATATATATTCCAAAAAAATCTCTGTCAGTTTTTATCCCGTTTGGACTCCGTTTGATATGGATATTCTGCGAAACAAAAAACATGCAACAAATAGGAACTGGCACTGGGCACTGGATCAATATGTTAGTCCCAAAAATAGTATAAAAAGTTGCCAAAAGTATATGAAAGTTGAATAATATTGGCATGGAACAATCAAAAATTATAGATACGACGGAGACGTATCAGTCTTCAACGTATCTATAATTTTTTATTGTTCCATGCTGTTATATTATCAATCTTGGATGTTTTATAATCCTTTTATATCATTTTTTGGTACTAACCTATTGACATAGTACCAAGTGCCAGTTGCTGTTTTTTCCATGTTTTTTACATCGCAGAAAATCAATATCAAACGGAGTCCAAATACCACGAAACTTTGCGGAGAATTTTTATGGGCCAAAAGGAACACAACGGCCCCTGGCTGCGCCTGGGGGTGCCCCGAGGGGGGTACAACCCACCAGGGCGCGCCAGGAGGCCCGGGCTCGCCCTGGTGGGTTGTGCCCACCTCGGATGCCCCCCGGACCACCTCTTTGCTCTATAAATACCCAAATATTCCCAAAACCCTAGGGGAGTCGACGAAATATTCATCCAGCCGCCGCAAAGTCCAGAACCACAAGATCCAATCTAGACACCATCTCGGATGGGGTGACCACCTCCATTGGTGCCTCTCCGATGATGCATGAGTAGTTCTTTGTAGACCTTTGGGTCCGTAGTTAGTAGCTAGATGGCTTCCTCTCTCTCTCTCTTGATTCTCAATACAATGGTCTCTTGGAGATCCATATGATGTAACTCTTTTGCAGTGTGTTTGTTGGGATCGATGAACTTTGAGTTTATGATCAAATCTATCTTTTTATATCCATGAAAGTATTTGAGTTTCTTTGCTCTCTTTTATGCATGATTGCTTATAGCCTTGTATTTATTCTCCGATATTTGGTTTTTGTTTGGCCAACTTGATCTATTGATCTTGCAACGGGAAGAGGTTCTTTGTAGTGGGTTCGATTTTATGGTGCTTGATCCCAGTGATAGAAGGGGAACCGACACATATGTATGATTGCTAATAAGGATAAAACAATGGGACCTATCTCTACATAGATAGGTCTTGTCTAGATCATGTCATCATTATTATTGCATTACTCCGTTTCTCCATGAACTTAATACACTAGATGCATGCTGGATAGCGGGCGATGTGTGGAGTAATAGTAGTAGATGCAGGCAGGAGTCGGTCTACTAATCTTGGACGTGATGCCTATATAATGATCACTGCCTAGATATCGTCATGAGTATTTGAAGTTCTATCAATTGCCCAATAGTAATTTGTTCACCCAACATTTGCTATTTTTCTCGAGAGAAGCCACTAGTGAAATCTACGGCTCCTGGGTCTCTTTCTCATATTACTTGCCTTTGCGATCTACTTTTATTTGATTTTATTTTAAGATCTGTTAATCCAAAAACCTAGAAATACTTTGCTGCACTTTATTTTATTTGGGATCTATTTATTCAATCTATTACAACTTTCTCCCGTCACGCACCAATTCCTGGCACCGTTACCCCGAAAGGGACTGACAACCCCTTTAGCACGTTGGGTTGCGAGGATTTGTTATCTGATTGCAGGGGTTGTTTACGTTGTTTCATATCTAAGGGAAATACCTACCGCCGCTGTGATGCATCATCCCTTCCTCCTTGGGGAAATACCGATGTAGCTTCAAGCGACATCAGCGTGTAGTGGGCGGTGCCCTCGGTCGGCGCGCCACTTCAACGGCAGAAGCAGTGAGAGGTCATGTCACCCTGACTTGCCATCAATGTGGAGCGGCGGTCTCAGCTGGCGCCAGGCGGGAAGCGCATGCGGAAGAGGGGAGGGGTTTTTTGTGGGACAAGAAGGTGAGAAGCCAACTTGGGATCGGTCCGGACGGGGAAATATCATGTGCTCCCATACTCACTAGTTTCATGCGTATGACACTAGTCTATGTTACTACCTTCATAGTGCAAAGTAACATAGTATAGTAATGCTATAGATGGCTTCATTTATTAGCTTGTAGACTCATCCTGTCTGGGGAAACGCTATGTTACAGTAACATATTATGTTACCACTTCTAATTAACTACATGCCACATAAGCAAAATTTTCTTGGAGTGCGCTAAGTTACTCCCACTATAAACTAACCGTACAAAGTGTGGGCTATGTAGAGGTGTTGGGGAACGCAGTATTTCAAAAAAATTGCTATGATCACGTAAGATCTATCTAGCAGATGCATAGCAACGGGAGGGGAGAGTGTGTCTACGTACCCTCGTAGACCGAAAGCGGAAGCGTTATGAAATGCGGCTGATGTAGTCGAACGTCTTCGCGGTCCAACCGATCAAGTACCGAACACACGGCACCTCCATGATCTGCACACGTTCAGCTCGGTGATGTCCCTCGTACTCTTGATCCAGCTGAGGCCGAGGGAGAGTTTCATCAGCACGATGGCGTGATGACGGTGATGATGAAGTTACCGACGCAGGGCTTCACCTAAGCACTACAATGATATGACTGAGGTGGAAATCTGTGGAGGGGAGCACCGCACATGGCTAAGACAACTGTCAACTTGTGTGTCTATGGGGTTCCCCCCTCCCCCGTATATAAAGGAGTGGAGGAGGGGAGGTCCGTCCCTCTCTATGGCGCGCCCAAGGGGGGGAGTCCTACTCCCAATAGGAGTAGGTTTCCCCCTTCCCTAGTTGAAGTAGGAGAAGAAGGAAGAGGGAGGGAGAAAAGGAAAGGGGGGCCGACCCCCCACCCCAATTCGGATTGGGCTTAGGGGGGCGCGCCCTCCACCTGGCCACCTCCTCTCCCTACCACTAAGGCCCAATAAGGCCCACTGACTCCCCGGGGGGTTCCGGTAACCATCCGGTACTCCGGTAAATGCCCGAACTCATACGAAACCATTCCAATGTCCAAACATAGCCTTCCAATATATCAATCTTTATGTCTCGGCCATTTCGAGACTCCTCGTTATATCGGTGATCACATCCGGGACTCCGAACTACCTTCAGTACATCAAACACATAAACTCATAATACCTATTGTCATCGAACGTTAAGCGTGCGGACCGTACGGGTTCAAGAACTATGTAGACATGACCGAGACTCATCTCCGGTCAATAACCAATAGCGGAACCTGGATGCTCATATTGGCTCCCACATATTCTACGAAGATCTTTGTCGGTCAAACCGCATAACAACATATGTTGTTCCCTTTGTCATCGGTATGTTACTTGCCCGAGATTCGATTGTCGGTATCTCAATACCTAGTTCAATATCATTACCGGAAAGTCTCTTTACTCGTTCTGTAATGCATCATCCCGCAAGCAACTCATTAGTCACTTTGCTTGCAAGGCTTATAGTGATGTGAATCACCGAGAGGGCCCAGAGATACCTCTTCGATACACGGAATGACAAATCCTAATCTTGATCTATGCCAACTCAACGAACACCATCAGAGACACCTGTAGAGCATCTTTATAGTCACCCTGTTACATTGTGACATTTGATAGCACACTAAGTGTTCCTCCGGTATTTGGGAGTTGCATAATCTCATAGTCATAGGAACGTGTATAAGTTATGGAGAAAGCAATAGCAATAAACTGAACGATCATAGTGCTAAGCTAACGGATGGGTCAAGTCAATCACATCATTCTCTAATGATGTGATCCCGTTCATCAAATGACAACTCATGTCTATGGTTAGGAAACTTAACCATCTTTGATTAACGAGCTAGTTAAGTAGAGGCATACTAGTGACACTCTGTTTGTCTATGTATTCACACATGTACTAAGTTTCCGGTTAATACAATTCTAGCATGAATAATAAACATTTATCATGATATAAGGAAATATAAATAACAACTTTATTATTGCCTCTAGGGCATATTTCCTTCAGTCCCCCACTTGCACTAGAGTCAATCATCCAGATTACATTATAATGATTCAACACCCATGGAGTCTTGGTGTTGATCATGTTTTTCTCGTGAGAGAGGCTTAGTCAATGGGTCTGCAATATTCAGATCTGTGTGTATCTTGCAAATCTCTATGTCCCCCTCCTTGACTTGATCGCTGATGGAATTGAAGTGTATCTTGACGTGCTTGGTTCTCTTGTGAAATCTGGATTCCTTTGCTAAGGCAATTGCACCAGTATTGTCACGAAAGATTTTCATTGGACCCGATGCACTAGGTATGACACCTAGATCGGATATGAACTCCTTCATCCAGACTCCTTCATTTGCTGCTTTCGAAGTACCTATGTACTCCGCTTCACACGTAGATCCCGCCACGACGCTCTGCTTGGAACTACACCAACTGACAGCTCCACCATTCAATAAAAAAACGTATCTGGTTTGTGACTTAGAGTCATCCGGATCAGTGTCAAAGCTTGCATTGACGTAACTGTTTACGACGAGCTCTTTGTCACCTCCATAAACGAGAAACATATCCTTAGTCCTTTTAGGTATTTCAGGATGTTCTTGACCGTTGTCCAGTGATCCACTCCTGGATTACTTTGGTACCTCCCTGCTAAACTAATAGCAAGGCACACATCAGGTCTGGTACATAGCATTGCATACATGATAGAACGGATGGCTGAAGCATAGGGAATGGCTTTCATTTTCATTCTATCTTCTGTAGTGGTCGGGCATTGAGTCTGACTCAACTTCACACCTTGTAACACAGGAAAGAATCCTTTCTTTGCTTGATCCATTTTGAACTTCTTCAAAACTTTATCAAGGTATGTGCTTTGTGAAGGTCCAATTAAGCGTCTTGATCTATTCTATAGATCTTGATGCCCGATATATAAGCAGCTTCACCGAGGTCTTTCATTGAAAAATTCTTATTCAAGTATCCTTTTATGATATTCAGAAATTCAGTATCATTTCCAATCAGCAATATGCCATCCACATATAATATCAGAAATGCTACAGAGCTCCCACTCACTTTCTTGTAAATACAGGCTTCTCCAAAAGTCTGTATAAAACCATATGCTTTGATCACACTATCAAAGCGTATATTCCAACTCCGAGAGGCTTGCACCAGTCCATAAATGGATCGCTGGAGCTTGCACACTTTGTTAGCACCTTTGGGATCGACAAAACCTTCTAGTTGCATCATATACAACTCTTCTTTAACATGACTTCCAGAACAGGATTACCGTACCACTCTGGTGCGGATCTTACTCTGGTTGACCTACGAGGTTCGGTAGTAACTTGATCAGAAGTTTCATGATCATCATCATTAATTTCCTCACTAATTGGTGTAGGAATCACAGGAACTGAATGATGTGATGGACTACTTTCCAATAAGGGAGTAGGTACAATTACCTCATGAAGTTCTACTTTACTCCCACTCACTTCTTTCGAGGGAAACTCCTTCTCTAGAAAGGATCCATTCTTAGCAACGAATATCTTGCCTTCGGATATGTGATAGATGGTGTACCCAACAGTCTCTTTCGGGTATCCTATGAAGACACATTTCTCCGATTTGGGTTCGAGCTTATCAGGTTGAAGCTTTTTCACATAAGCATCGCAGCCCCAAACTTTAAGAAACGACAACTTGGGTTTCTTGCCAAACCATGGTTCATGAGGTGTCGTCTCAACGGATTTAGATGGTGCCCTATTTAATGTGAATGCAGCTGTCTCTAAAGCATAACCCCAAAACAATAGCGGTAAATCTGTAAGAGACATCATAGATTGCACCATATCAAATAAAGTGCGGTTAAGATGTTTAGACACACCATTACGCTGTGGTGTTCCAGGTGGCGTGAGTTGTGAAACTATTCCGCATTGTTTCAAATGAAGACCAAACTCGTAACTCAAATATTCTCCTCCACGATCAGATCGTAGAAACTTTATTTTCTTGTTACGATGATTTTCCACTTCACTCTGAAATTCTTTGAACTTTTCAAATGTTTCAAACTTATGTTTCATCAAGTAGATATACCCATATCTGTTCAAATCATCTGTGAAGGTCAGAGAATAACGATACCCGCGACGAGCATCAACACTCATCAGACCAAATACATCAGTATGTATTATTTCCAGTAAGTATGTTGCTCGTTCCATTGTTCCGGAGAATGGAGTTTTAGTCATGGTTCGC
Organism: Triticum urartu; assembly: GCF_003073215.2. Taxonomy (NCBI): domain Eukaryota; kingdom Viridiplantae; phylum Streptophyta; class Magnoliopsida; order Poales; family Poaceae; genus Triticum; species Triticum urartu. The sequence goes on from NC_053028.1 coordinate 278,884,913, forward strand.
AAGCATCAAGTGATTCATAATCAAGTGATTACAAAAGTCCATCAGGATGGAGTTTCTTCATGCGCTTTACACCAATATGTCCTAAACGGCAATGCCACAAATAATTTGCACTATAATTATTAAACTTATATCTTTTGGCTTCAATACTATGAATATGTGTATCACTACTATCAAGATTTAGTAAAAATAGACCACTCATCAAGGGTGCGTGACCATAAAAGATATTACTCATATAAATAGAACAACCATTATTCCCTGATTTAAATGAATAACCGTCTCGCATCAAACAAGATCCAGATATAATGTTCATGCTTAACGATGGCACCAAATAACAATTATTCAGGTCTAAAACTAATCCCGAAGGTAGATGTAGAGGTAGCGCGCCGACGGTGATCACATCGACTTTGGAACCATTTCCCATGTGCATCGTCACCTCGTCCTTAGCCAATCTACGCTTAATCTGTAGCCCCTGTTTCGAGTTGCAAATATTAGCAACAGAACCAGTATCAAATACCTAGGCGCTACTGCGAGCATTAGTAAGATACACATCAATAACATGTATATCAAATATACCTTTCACTTTGCCATCCTTCTTATCCGCCAAATACTTGGGGCAGTTCCGCTTCTAGTGACCAGAGCCTTTGCAATAGTAGCACTCAATCTCAGGCTTAGGTCTAGACTTGGGCTTCTTCACTTGAGCAGCAACTTGCTTGCCGTTCTTCTTGAAGTTCCCCTTCTTCCCTTTGCCCTTCTTCTTGAAACTGGTGGTCTTGTTGACCATCAACACTTGATGCTCCTTCTTGGTTTCTACCTCTGCAGCCTTTAGCATCGCGAAGAGCTCGGGAATTGTCTTATCCATCCCTTGCATATTATAGTTCATCATGAAGCTTTTGTAGCTTGGTGGCAGTGATTGAAGAACTCTGTCAATGACACTATCAACCGGAAGATTAACTCCCATCTGAGTCAAGTGATTGTGGTACCCAGACATTCTGAGTATGTGTTCACTGACAGAACTATTCTCTTCCATTTTGTAGCTGTAGAACTTATTGGAGACATCATATCTCTCAATCCGGGCATTTTCTTGAAATATTAACTTCAACTCCTGGAACATCTCATATGCTCCATGGCGTTCAAAACGTCGTTGAAATCCCAGTTCTAAGCCGTAAAGCATGGCACACTAAACTATTGAGTAGTCATCAGCTTTGCTCTGCCAGGTGTTCATAACATCTTGAGTTGCTCCTGCAGCGGGTTTGGCACCTAGCGGTGCTTCCAGGACGTAATTCTTCTGTGCAGCAATGAGGACAATCCTCAAGTTATGGACCCAGTCCGTGTAGTTGCTACCATCATCTTTCAACTTAGCTTTCTCTAGGAACGCATTAAAATTCAACGGAACAACAGCACGGGCCATCTATCTACAACAACATAGACATGCAAAATACTATCAGGTACTAAGTTCATGATAAATTAAAGTTCAATTAATCATATTACTTAAGAACACCCACTTAGATAGACATCCCTCTAATCATCTATGTGATCACGTGATCCATATCAACTAAACCATGTTCGATTATCATGTGAGATGGAGTAGTTTTCAATGGTGAACATCACTATGTTGATCATATCTACTATATGATTCACGCTTGACCTTTCGGTCTCAGTGTTCCGAGGCCATATCTACATATGCTAGGCTCGTCAAGTTTAACCTGAGTATTCTACTTGTGCAAAATTGGCTTGTACCCGTTGTATGTGAACGTAGATCTTATCACACCCGGTCATCACGTGGTGTCTCGGCACGACGAACTGTAGCAACGGTGAATGCTCAGGGAGAACACTTGTACCTTGAAATTTAGTGAGAGATCATCTTATAATGCTACCATCGAACTAAGAAAAATAAGATGCACAAAGGATAAACATCACATCAATCAATATAAATTTCAGCGTCAAAACCGGCGGATCTCGGGTAGGGGGTCCCGAACTGTGCGTCTAAGGCGGATGGTAACAGGAGGCAGGGGACACGATGTTTTACCCAGGTTCGGGCCCTCTCGATGGAGGTAAAACCCTACGTCCTGCTTGATTAATATTGATGATATGGGTAGTACAAGAGTAGATCTACCACGAGATCAGAGAGGCTAAACCCTAGAAGCTAGCCTATGGTATGATTTTATGTTATTGTTGTGCCCTACAGACTAAAACCCTCCGGTTTATATAGACACCGGAGAGGGCTAGTGTCGGTGTCAAAACCGGCGGATCTCGGGTAGGGGGTCCCGAACTGTGCGTCAAGGCCGGATGGTAACAGGAGAAAAGGGACACTATGTTTTTACCTAGGTTCGGGCCCTCTCGATGGAGGTAATACCCTACTCCTGCTTGATAAATATTGATGATATGGGTAGTACAAGAGTAGATCTACCACGAGATCAAGGAGGCTAAACCCTAGAAGCTAGCCTATGGTATGATTGTTGTATATGGAGTTGATGTCCTACGGACTACAACCCTCCGGTTTATATAGACACCGGATAGGGTTAGGGTTACACAGAGTCAGTTACAATGGTAGGAGATCTTGAATATCCGCATCGCCAAGCTTGCCTTCCACGCCAAGGAAAGTCCCATCCGGACACGGGACGAAGTCTTCAATCTTGTATCTTCATAGTCCAGGAGTCCGACTGAAGGTATAGTCCGGCTACCCGAACACCCCCTATCCAGGACTCCCTCAGTAGCCCCCGAACCAGGCTTCAATGACGACGAGTCCGGCGCGCAGATTGTTCGGCATTGCAAGGCGGGTTCTTCTCCAAATCTTGTGTACCTGTAGGAATAATGTCTGATTTTTGTAATGTAGTGCTCCTCGACTTCCACGCCCAATAATGGTCGTCTTCCACGCGTCAAACGAATGCAAAAAGCCGGGGCGTTTTCACATCCACACCCCTAGCCGTATAAACGAGCCGCCTATTTAACGGGATGGGGATTTAGGTCCAAACCACATCTTCTCCTCTCCGCGAGTTATCATCAGAGCGCTTCCAGCAAAGGTCCATTCCAGCATGGCCAGCCATCGCAGCTCCTCCCCTTGCCCCTTCGGTCCCAAACCCGGGGACTGGGAGAGTTGCACCATCCCGCATAGCGAGTTAGTGTCACTTCAGGCCAAGGGATTTCTCCCTCAGGCATACATGGTCCCGGTCCGAGCCGGTCTCGCCATCTACAATGGCGGAAAACAAGCGGAGAGCACCCCCAATCCTTCTAAAGGAGAGCGGGTGTGCCTCATCCCCTATCTAATAAGGGGACTGGGATTTCCAATTCATCCATTTCTTCGCGGGCTTCTGGAGTTCTACGGCCTCTAGCTGCACAATCTCACGCCCGCCTCCGTATTACATATTGCGGGTTTCGTCGCCCTTTGCGAGCTATTTTTAGGCGTTGAAGCTCATTTCGCGCTGTGGAAGAGGTTATTCTTCCTGGTGCCCCGTTCTCAAGAGGGGTCTATATACCAAGTGGGCGGAGCTGAAGTATGGCGCATCGCCGGGACCGGATACCTATCCGGAACCCCAAAGAAGGCGTCCGAGGACTGGCCTTCGGAATGGTTTTACATAGATGATGTCCCGCTACCGGACCCTATCTGGGTCGGTCTCCCTGAGTTCAACAGTGCTCCATTGAAGAAACGCTTGAGCTGGCGTCCGCGGAGCTCTCAGAGAGAAAGCGACAGAGACGTCCTTTTCCTGATGGGCCGGATAAGACTGTTGGCTCATTCCGGACTAACCATGATTGGAGTCATGGCCGCATGCATTATGCGGGGGGTGCAGCCGCTTCAATATAGAGGCCACCCCATGTGGGATTTCAACGGGAAGGATGACGCCACCCGTTACGGTCGTAAGGGGTCGGCCTCAGCCGCCGCCCTAGTAAAGATCTTATCCTCTTTGTACAAGGGAGAAAAGGAGGAATTCCTCCGCGTCAACCTGCGGGCCGGATTTACTATGTACGATCCTCCAAGTTGGGTAAGTGAACAATTGCGCTTGCCCGTTTGTTTTATATTCCCACGATTAGATATGTAGTCTAACGATTTCAATGCAGGAACTGCGACAGGAGGTAAAGGATATAAACAACCGCCCTCCACAGCCCGAGGACCCAGAACGGTCCCTCGATCCAAACTCCGAAGAGGATCCAGACATATTGGTGGAGCTTATCGACGGGGTGTTCCATCAGCTAAGCAAGGACAATATTGGTAGCCATTATGGCTGATTACCCAGGGTTAATCCTGGCCTCCCAGGTGACAGAAACCGGAGTCTCATTCCCTTGAGAGAGATTCCATTCTCACGTATTCCGGTGTTTCTGACGACAACCGTGTTTTGCAGGGGAGATTTCCGAGGCGGGAGGCCGAACTTGCGGCGGCTAGCCAACAAGGGGCCGCAGGGCCCCGTGGGGCAAAAAGGAATGTAGTCCGGACTGAGATGCCGGCGCAAAGGTATAACGCACCCTCTGTTTCCCTGGTGTTATTCTGTCAGGGCATATTAACGTTCGTGCAATCTTCAGAACGAAGAGACCTCGTCGGACTACATCCGGAGAGGTTGCCAATCGCGGCTCCACCAGCCAGGCTCCAACGTCTGGCCAGGAAGCGGAGGCGAGCACAAGGCGCGCACCGGACGCTCCTCCGACAGAGGATGCGGACAGGCTGTCTGCCACAAATTCTGAAGTGGAGAGTGCCATGAACCACAGGCGTCGCCGGACAGTTCTACACGCCGCTTGTTTCTCCCAAGAGGCTTTAGATGCCTTTAATTTGGGAGATGCGTACCTCCGTGCCGCTCAAAATGGTTTAGCTAGAACCACGAAGCAGTATGTAAAAGACATACGGGTAAGAAAATTTTGGTCAAATATATATATACCAGTAGCCCCCGAGACTTGAAACAGTTAGAGCAACTGATTTAAGGATCATTTAATATGCAGGTTCTTACAGAGAAGAATACAGTACTGTCCCAGGAGCTGGAAAAGTGCAAGGCCCAACTAGAGGCCGCACTAGCCGCAGCAGGGGAGCCCAAAGAGACCCCCTCAGGTAAGATACACTTCGAAAGATTAGTATTGTGCGGTGTGGGTGCAAATCTGACAAATCATATTGCAGATGGCGCCGGACTTGATCCAGAAAAGCAACAACTCTTACGCCTGCTAAAGGCCGGTGAGAGTACGTTGACAAAGGTGAGGCGAGAGAAGAATGATCTTCAGGATGCCAACACCAAGCTGGATGTCGAACTTAAAGATGTTCGTGGCCAGCTGTCGGACTCCACGAAGGAGAATCAGCGGCTTCGACGCGGCATATTTAGTAAGTGCTTGAACGAACTTTGAAAAAAGAGTTCGGCGAGGAAGTCGACTAACAGAGTAATGTCTGTAGGTATGCTCACAGGTCGTCCTGCAGAGGAGATGCCCGGTTCTATGGGTGACCTTCTTCCCGAACTCTTGCAACTGCACGAGCGAATTCGGCAGGTGATGCGAAGCATTGCCCAAGCCTTATGGCCTGCCCACTCCATGCCCGAGGGCCTTGGAGAGCTTGCGGAGAAGCTGAAGGGAGCTCGGCGGTGCTTCCGGTTGTGGAAGATATCGGCCTACCAACAAGGTGCTAGGGAGGCCTGGGCCATGGTGAAGACCCGTTTTACGAAGTCTGACCCAAACCACATGGCCGAGGTCGGACCAGTGGGGCCTGACGGGAAGGAGATCCCTGTAAGCTTAGTATATGGCCAAGTAGAGTTGGCCGCGAAGTATTCCCAGCAGGACTGTAAATTAGACAGCCTGTTAGATGGTATAGAAGAGGAATACAATCAGTCAGAATGACTATGTAATTTTGAATTGACATGTGTAATGCCTTCTAGCCGGATTGTAGATCGTTTTCGTTGCCGACCTTTTCGCTTCAACCTCAGGACCTGGCGGTCTGGAGTGTGTCCGAATACCATAGCGGTTATATAAGAACCGGGGTATGCGTGGAGACCAGGCGTAGGGGTCATTAGTGCTTTATCAGACAAGTGCCCAACTAGTTATGTTATATTACATGGTTAGTAAGAAACATCTTCCAGAGAGAATAGTTCCGTTAGGGGTTCCTTTTGCTGGGAGGCATGCCCTAAAGTGCATGTCCGGACTGCGTGAAAAGACACAGAAAAAAGCATCTGGGGGCGCATAAAATGAGTAAAAAGATCATCTTTTATTTCACCGATCAAATATTCCCTTAAGAACGCTAGCTTTCGGCTTCACCCAGTCTGAGGTACACATCCGGCTGACCTGGCAGTAACAATCGCAGAGGTGCTCCCTTTACCGCCTAGCCGAACAATCGGGAATGTAGGGGTGAGCACAGGAGCCAGGCAACCCAGCTTGGCCAAAACTTAAGTCATATCGATGCATATAATGGTGAAGAAAAAGGTACATGCGGAAGTTTGACGCATGTGTTGGGCGTGAAGCCCGTATAAATAAGCTTCTGTTAAAGAAGCCCCCAGGTTTAATGAGCACAAGTGGCGCGTCACTAGATGAGCCTTTAAGGGCTATAAAAGAAAAGAGGGGAAGGAGAGAAATGTAAGACAGAAAAATGCAAAAAAAAAATGGACAGAGGAAGGAGACGAACACAGAGTCCGGCGCTAGGCATAGAATCTTCGGAGACGGGTGGCGTTCCACGGGTTCGGCTCGAGTCGGTTATGAATGGACCTTCCCACTTGGGCTTGAGTTTGTCCTTTTTCTTATCCGGCAGGTGTAGAACTAGTTCACCAACATTGTAATTTTTGGCCCGTACTTCTCTGCTTTGATATCTTCGGGCCTGTTGTTGATAAAATGCGGAACGGGCTTTTGCCACGTCACGCTCCTCCTCCAAGGCGTCCAAGTTGTCCTGCCGATCGAGCTCGGCTTCTCTTTCTTCGTACATGCGCACTCTAGGTGAGTCATGAATTATGTCGCAAGGCAGAACTGCCTCTGCGCCGTACACCATAAAAAATGGTGTGTATCCGGTGGTGCGATTTGGCGTGGTCCACAGCCCCCATAGCACGGAGTCGAGCTCCTCTACCCAGTGCATGTTAGATTCCTTGAGGGACCGCACCAGCCTGGGTTTAATGCCGATCATGATAAGACCATTTGCACGTTCGACCTGGCCGTTGGTTTGTGGGTGATAGACGGAAGCATAATCGAGCTTGACGCCCATGTTTTTGCACCAGAGTTTTACCTCGTCGGCGATAAAGTTTGTACCGTTATCGGTTGTGATGCTGTGGGGGGCGCCATAACGGTGTACAACCCCGGATATGAAGTCTATCACAGGTCCGGATTCGGCCGTTTTAACAGGCTTGGCTTCTATCCATTTGGTGAACTTATCCACCATGACCAGTAAGTATTTTTTTCCTATCGGTCCCACCTTTAAGGGGTCCGACCATGTCAAGCCCCCAGACCGCAAAAGGCCAGGTGATGGGTATAGTTTGGAGTGCGGTGGGTGGCATATGGCTTTGGTTGGCAAAAAGTTGGCAACCAGCACATCGTTGGACTAGGTCCTGAGCGTCTGCCCGGGCTGTCGGCCAATAAAAGCCTGTACGGAAAGCCTTGCTAACAAGGGACCGAGCAGCGGCGTGGTGACCACCGAGTCCGGCATGAATTTCAGCCAGAAGGTTCCGCCCTTCCTCTTCGGAGATGCACCTTTGAAGGACTCCGGTAGTGCTTTTCTTATAAAGCTCTCCCTCATGGACTCTATAGGCTTTAGATCGCCGCACTATGCAACGGGCCTCGTTTTGGTCCTCCGGGAGTTCCTGCCTAGTAAGGTAGGCTAGGAGTGGTTCTGTCCACGGGGCAATAACCGCCATTATTACGTGGGCTGAAGGTGTAATTTCATTGGCAGAGCCTCCAATTGTGTCAGATTGTTCGGCGTCGAGTGGTGCGGCTGGGTCCGGGCTGTTATTTGCGGGTTCCCCCTCCCATCCTACGGATGGCTTGAACAATCTTTCCAAAAAGATGTTGGGGGGGACTGCATCGCGTTTTGCTCCGATGCGTGCCAGGACGTCCGCTGCTTGATTGTTTTCTCGGGCTATATGGTGAAACTCCAGCCCTTCGAACCGAGCTGACATTTTTAGGATGGCGTTGTGGTAAGCTGCCATTTTTGGGTCCTTGGCGTCGAAGTCTCCATTTATTTGGGATATCGCAAGGTTTGAATCCCCGCGTACCTCTAGGCGCTGGATACCCATGGATACTGCTATCCGGAGACCATGTAGGAGGGCCTCATATTCGGCTGCATTGTTGGAATCCGTGTACATGGTCTGGAGCACATATTGGACTGTGTCTCCTGTGGGGGACGTCAGGACGACGCCAGCCCCCAGTCCGGCCAACATTTTGGAGCCGTCGAAATGCATAATCCAGTTTGAATATGTGCCGTACTCTTTAGGGAGCTCGGCCTCCATCCATTCTGCGACGAAGTCAGCCAAAACTTGCGATTTAATAGCTCGCCGTGGCTTATAGGTTATATTGAACGGGAGAAGCTCGATGGCCCATTTTGCAATCCGGCCTGTTGCATCGCGGTTGTTGATAATATCGTTGAGTGGTACTTCCGAGGCTACTGTTATGGAACACTCTTGAAAGTAGTGTCGTAGCTTCCGGGATGCCATGAATACCGCGTATGCAATCTTTTGATAATGCGGGTACCGTGATTTGCATGGAGTGAGGACAGTGGACACATAGTAGACCAGCCTTTGAAGGGGGAATTTGTGTCCATCCGTTTCCCGCTCGACAATGAGCACTGCGCTGACAACTTGATGTGTTGCTGCAATGTACAATAACATTGGTTCGCCGGTGTTCGGTGCGGCCAGGACTGGGTTTGTTGCCAATATGGCTTTTATTTCATCAAGTCCGGCCGTGGCGGCATCTGTCCACTCGAAGTGTTCGGTGCGCTGAAGGAGGCGATAGAGGGGTAGTGCCTTTTCTCCCAAGCGGGAGATGAAGCGGCTTAAAGCCGCCACGCATCCGGTTAATTTTTGTATTTGTTTGAGGTCCTTTGGGATATCCAATTGTGACAAAGCTCGGATCTTGGCTGGATTTTCTTCAATTCCTCTACCGGATACAATGAAGCCCAAGAGCTTTCCGGCTGGAACACCGAAGACGCATTTTTCCGGGTTGAGCTTGATGTCATATTTTCGGAGGTTATCGAATGCAGGCCTCAAGTCGTCTACTAGAGATTCGACATGTCTTGATTTGACGACCACATCATCCACATACGCCTCCACTGTTTTGCCGATCTGGTTTGCCAGACATGTCTGGATCATGCGCTGATATGTTGCGCCGGTGTTTTTCAGCCCGAAGGGCATTGTGTTGAAGCAGAATGGGCCGTATGGTCTGATGAATGCTGTTGCGGCTTGGTCTGATTCTGCCATCTTGATTTCATGGTAACCGGAGTATGCGTCGAGGAAACACAACGAATCGTGTCCTGCGGTGGCATCGATAATTTGATCGATACGGGGGAGGGGGAAGGGATCCTTTGGGCAAGCCTTGTTAAGGTCTTTAAAATCGACACACAGGCGCCAGGATTTGTCCTTCTTTGGTACCATCACCAGGTTTGCTAGCCAGTCCGGATGTTTTATGTCTCTAATGAATCCGGCCTCCAATAGCTTGGCTAGCTCCTTTCCCATAGCATGTCTCTTGGGTTCGGAAAAACACCGAAGGGCATGTTTGACAGGTTTGAATCCTTTTAGGATATTTAAGCTGTGTTCGGCCAGCTTGCGTGGGATCCCTGGCATGTCTGAAGGGTGCCAGGCGAAAATGTCCCAGTTCTCTCGTAGGAACTCTCGCAGTGCGGCGTCTACATCAGGGTTCAGTCGTGCCCCGATGGAAGCTATTTTATTGGGGTCCGTTGGATGGACCTGGAATTTGACTATTTCGTCAGCTGGCTTGAAGGATGTGGATTTGGATCTCTTGTCGAGTATCACATCATCCCTGTTAACCGTGGAGCGCAGCGCAGTCAGTTCCTCGGCCGCTAAGGCTTCGGATAGTGCCTCAAGGGCTAATGCGGCCGTCTTGTTTTCGGCGCGGAGTGCTATGTCCGGATCACTAGCTAGAGTGATAATTCCGTTCAGCCCGGGCATCTTAAGCTTCATGTACCCATAATGGGGTATTGCTTGGAAGATTGTGAATGCTTCCCGCCCTAGTAAAGCGTGATATCCGCTTTTGAACGGGGCCACCTGAAACGTGACTTCTTCGGACCTGTAATTATCCGGCGTGCCGAACACCACATCTAGTGTGATTTTTCTTGTGCAGCGCGCTTCCCGACTGGGGATTATTCCTCTAAAGGTTGTGCTGCTTTGCTCGATGCGGTTCCAGTCTATTTCCATTTTTTGAAGGCTTTCCTCATAAATGAAGTTCGGTCCGCTGCCTCCATCCATGAGCACCTTGGTGAGGCGAAAGCCGTCCACTATGGGACTGAGGACCAATGCGGCTGGTGCTCGGGCTGTTCGGAATGTAGGTTCATCACTTGCGTTGAAGGTAATAGCAGTGTCGCTCCATGGATTTATTGTTGCAACTTGATAGACTTCAGCGAGGCTGCGGAGTGTTCTTTTTCGCATATTGTTTGATGCGAAAGTCTCGAAGACCGTGAGAACGGTACTGGTGTCCTCGGGCTGGCTTTCTGCGGCCTCCAGAATTAAGAGGTCCTCGCCAATTTTGGCCACCTGCCGAAGTATCCAACATGCTCTAAGGCTATGAGTTGGTATGGCGTCCTCTGTACTGTGAATTCTACAGGGTCCATCAAGCCGCCTTTCCAGTACGGTTCCATGCCCTGTAGAGGGTTTTGGCTTTTTGGTGTTTATCCCGGGTGTCCTATGATGATGCACCCTCTTAGTTCAGACGGGATTACTATTCAAGGCCGGATTATCCCAAAATTTTATTTTGGTTTTCGAGGCGCTTTCCATCGCACAGTATTTTTGTACTATGGACGCCAAGTCAGTGAAGCGTGTAATATCATGATGACTTACGGCGTTAAGGATTCCCTCGTCGTGCAATTACTGCAGAAAATTGAGATTGTGTCTCCCTCGCGGCAATCCTTTATCCTGTTCATAACCAGGAGAAATCTGGCCCAGTAATGTTGTACTATTTCCTCGGGCCTCTGCCTGATTTGGGAGAGATCGCTTATGTTCGGGTGGGCGGGTGTCGTTGAATCTGAAACCTCACCCAATCCAAGATTCGGAGGCCGAAGAGTTTCCGAACTCTGAAGTTTGGATTCTTGGATGTTGTCATACGAATCTATCCCGTTGCCTGATCCTAAGCTCAGGTCTTGAGTTACATCCTCCTCTCCGCGGGTATCCGGCTTGGAGGGGTCGGGAATTCGGATGTAGCTAGTCCTTAAAATAGATGAAGGGTCGCCGCACTGCGCCTCTACCACGGCAACGTGGTGGGTGACTTGGGGAGAGTTAATTTCTCTTAGATCGGGTTTAAGCCCAACCTGGTCGTAATCCGTAGCGACCCCCAGGGCGGTGATGCAATCCAAGAGCTCGTTTACGGAAGAGAGCTCCATTGGATCTAGCTGCTCGACGAGCTCCGAGCTGACGTGTAGGTTGCTTTTGATAACCCGAGAGGTCACCGTCGGTGCAACAGCCGAACAGGCGGTCATGAGGAAACCACCTAGCCGGAGAGTTTGGCTGATAGCCAAGGCTCCCTTAGTAACGGCTCTGTCTTTAAAGACGGGAGGAGGCATCCTTCCTGATTGCGACGGCACAGAGGAACTCTCAATGAAAGCACCAATGTCGGTGTCAAAATCGGCGGATCTCGGGTAGGGGGTCCCGAACTGTGCGTCAAGGCCGGATGGTAAAAGGAGACAAGGGACACGATGTTTTTACCCAGGTTCGGGCCCTCTCGATGGAGGTAATACCCTACTCCTGCTTGATAAATATTGATGATATGGGTAGTACAAGAGTAGATCTACCACGAGATCAAGGAGGCTAAACCCTAGAAGCTAGCCTATGGTATGATTGTTGTATATGGAGTTGATGTCCTACGGACTACAACCCTCCGGTTTATATAGACACCGGATAGGGTTAGGGTTACACAGAGTCGGTTACAATGGTAGGAGATCTTGAATATCCGCATCGCCAAGCTTGCCTTCCACGCCAAGGAAAGTCCCATCCAGACATGGGACGAAGTCTTCAATCTTGTATCTTCATAGTCCAGGAGTCCGGCTGAAGGTATAGTCCGGCTACCCGAACACCCCCTAATCCAGGACTCCCTCAGCGAGGGTTAAACAAGGTCGGTTACAAAGGAGGAGATATGCATATCCGTATTGCCTAGCTTGCCTTCCACGCCAAGTAGAGTCCCATCCGGGCACGAGATGAAGTCTTCAATCTTGTATCTTCATAGTCTAACAGTCTGGCCAAAGAATATAGTCCGGCTGTCCGGAGACCCCCTAATCCAGGACTCCCTCAGTAGCCCCTGAACCAGGCTTTCAATGATGATGAGTCCGGCGCGTATTATTGTCTTCGGCATTGCAAGGCGGGTTCCTCCTCCGAATACATCACGGAAGAATTTGAATACAAGGATAGTGTACGACCCTGCAAAATAAGTTCCACATACCACCGTAGAGAGAATAATACTTCCACAAATCTAATCTGCTGACACGTCTTGGCAACACGACATTATGTCATGGCCCGGTGATTATTCAAACCGTTTCCTTTAACTAGCCCCGCACATAACGCGAGGCAGTTTTTTGACACGTCTTGTCAAAGTAGAGATCGTGTCCCCTTATCACGGGATTCTCATCAATACGGGTGTGGGTAACCCAACCGCGCCATCGATTATGGCACTTGGGGGATAAGCGAGTTTTACAGGCTAGTGGGGGCGCATAGTTTCGGCCGCCCATATAAAGGGACAAGGATTCACCTTTCTATCCATGCCTTCTTCCTCCTTCACTCATCCACTTTTGCACACTCGAGCTCCAGCGCCCAAGTCTGCATTTCCCACCTCCACCTTTTCCAATCATGTCCGGAGCGGGAGGCAAGTGGATGATCTCCTCCGTCACGGAGGGACACATCAAGAAGCTGAGGAGAGCCAGATACCTGCCCGGCGACATCGCGCACCGGCTCCCAGATGAGGGGCAGCTCATCCCCACCCTCAGGCCCCATGAGAGGGTAGTGTTCCTTACCCACTTCCTCCGCGGACTGGGATTCCCTCTCCACCCATTCGTCCGGGGGCTCATGTTCTACTACGGCCTGGATTTCCATGTTCTGGCGCCGAACTTCATCCTCAATATCTCGGCGTTTATCGTCGTTTGTGAGGCCTTCCTCCGCATCAAGCCCCACTTCGGCTTATGACTGAAGACCTTCAATGTCAAGCCGAAGGTAGTGAGCGGCCGCCAGGCGGAGTGCGGAGGCGCCATGGTGGGAAAGATGCCCAACATCACATGGATCGAGGGCTCCTTCGTGGAGACCGTAAAGGGGTGGCAATCGGGGTGGTTCTACATCACCGAGCCGCATGACCCTAAATGGGTAGCGGCCCCCGAGTTCCGATCTGGCATCCCCACACGGCTCACCTCCTGGAAAGAGAAGGGCCTGTCCTGGGGTAGTTCGGGAGAGCTGACCGGACTCCAAACATGTATTCAAAACATAGTGAACAAGAAGCTCAAACTCGTCAACGTAGTCCAGGTCATGCTCATCCGCCGGATCCTCCCGTGCCAACAATGGGCTTTCAACTTGTGGGAGTTCGACCCGGCCCAGCACCGAACTCTAAACAGGCTCTTCGAAACAACTCACGAGGATGCCTGGAAGGTGCTATTCAAGGGTGTCGTGGTTCCCCCTCCCACTATCGAGGATCGCGGATTCTGCGCGAAGCGCCAAGCTAGCGCGGTAAGCTGTTTTACCTCTCACAGGATACTTGTTTTCATAGTTTGATTCTATGCGGGATCTAAACTCCCATACCTTTGACAGGACTGGCAGGAGATGGCCGGACAGATCGATTGTCTGGCTCCTTTGCCCGAAGGCCCAGTGGACGCTCTCCTGACGAAGATACTGACTCCGGCCCCTTACAAGGTGCCGAAGAAGACCAAGAAGGCCAAGGGAACCCGAAAGAGTTCCCGACACCAGGCGCCATCGGATTCATCGTCCGATAACTCTGCGGCACACTCCTCCCCCGAAGACGAGGAGGAAGAAGAAGATGCTCCCCCTCCAGTTGGGGGAGACAAGAAAAGGAAGGCCACCCCAACTGGGGAGGCCGAAGGGTCCAAGAAGGGAAGGACTCTCCTTCCAGACAGTTCCACCACCGCCGCCGAAGGCGAAGACGAGTGGCTGCTTAGGGCCAAGCCCCTGGTGAAGTCATGAGTATTCGGATACCAGAGTAACTCATAGCATTCTTTTGTCGCACTGCTTCCCCTAATGCCGAATATGATTATGCAGGCCGCCACGAGCCAGTATTGATGTATCGTCGGACGGCTCCCTGGGCTTGTCGGATATGGATAGTGATCCACTTCCGACCGCCACCTCCTCTTGCCTTGCGGACGACGCCGAGGTATTGTCTCAAGAGGCACCGGGTGGAGGGGAGACAGTCCCGGAGGCGCCTCAAGGCGACCTTCCGGACTCTGGGAGCAGAGGGGACAAGGCCCCCGAGGGCTCCGATTTCGGCCCTCAGCCGAACACCGCGCCGGAACCTCCAACGGTTCCGGATTCAGGCAGGCGGCCTCCTTCCAAGAGGGGCAAGACGCCTGTGTCGGTGACCTCTGTCCATCCAGAGGCGCCGGACAATCTGCTAGAAGCGCTTCGCAGCACTTCCATCGACGAGGAGCGCCGTACTATTATGAGTGCGGTGGTCCAGAAGGTTCAGTCCGCCCAGAGCGGATTGACTGAAGCCTGTGCCAGCCTTCTAACAGGCTTTGAGGTAAGTGTTAAAATATAGGAAAAATATTACCACATAGACAGTAGCCCCTGATGCTCTGTTCGGTGTTCACAAAGAAAACCCGAACAGAGGATCAAACAATATCGCAGGAGTCTAATATAAGTATGTCAATATGCGTATGCAGGCTTCGCTCCTGGCATCTGCCGCACTGACTACGGAGGTTGCCGCACTCAAGCAGGACCTTAAAGGGTCCAAGGACGAGCTCGGCCTTGCCAAGAGGCAGCTCGAGGAGAACAAAGGTAAGTAATACCCTGTCTATAGATATGTATATATAAAAGAAGACGCGATTGCAAAATGACAGGATCATCGTATGTTTGCCAGGGGCCGCGACCGAAGTGGCGACCCTAAAGCAAGCGTTGTCCAAGGCCGTAGATAAAGCGGCCAAGGAGCGCACTGAGCGGGAAAAGCAAGAGGCTCGGGTGGGCGAGGTGCAGCAAGAGCTCCAGGCTCTCGTGGCGAAGCACGAGGCGTTGGAGCTTGACTCGAAGACGCAAGAGTCTGAGCTTGCCGCGGCCCTCAAGAGCGCAAAAAGTGCCAAGGCCGAAGCCCAAAAGGCCCTCTAGGAGATTGACGCGATGAAGAAAATATCGGCGGGTAAGGCATTCTATATGCAAAGCAAGCATGTGAAAGTAAATTACCTATTACTTACCCGAATCCGGAGCTCTCCAGGAGCATTCATAGATTTGGCCCGCAGCGTGTCGGATGCCGCATAGTTTTGCCAGGCCAAGGAGGGGAGCTCAACGGAGAAGCTGTTCTGGTCTCAGTATACTGGGACCGAACACCCGGTGCCTATGAGCGACCAGCTGAAGCAGCTGGTCGAGCTACACAAAGCGGCCGAACAGGCCATGAAGGGCCTTATAGTCCGGCTGTGGCCTGGCGACGCCCTTCCGAACAGCTACTTCGGCCTGGTGAGGCGGCTTGTGGATGCCTGCCCACGGCTGGATGTCGTCAAGCGGTCCGTCTGCATTGAAGGTGCACGCCGGGCTTTCGCCCGTGTGAACGTGCAATGGGCCAAGCTAGACGCCATGAAGCTGATCAAGGAAGGACCGCCGCAGGGCAAGGAGCATCGCACCCCCGAAATTTATTATGAGGGTGTCCTGAAGGGTGCCTGTCTTGTAGCGGACGAATGTTCCAAGGATGTAATATTTGAGTAAACTTGCTCGTGTGATCATGTATGATGAAAACTTGTTTCATATGCGCTATGCAACGCTTGTTTGAATTTAAAATATTACCTTCTGTTTGGCTGTTTATCCAATCTGAGAGATTGCTAGTCCTCGGCTTCTGCCCCCATGCCACGAGTGCTGGGGTGTTCGGGATAAACTTGAGCACTCTTGTTCCCATTTTTGGGTCCTTCGAGGGAGGTGCTCAGCACAGCGAACAAGGCAACCAGACTAATAATGCTTTATCACTCTCACTTAGCCATAGAATTCTATAATTTTAAATTTCGGTGAAGCCCCTGGTATTTGGAAGGCCGAATTCGGGGCCTGATACACGCCTTTAAGCCGGTTAGGACCGGCTCCTTGCTCTAAGCGGCATAAGTCTTTAGGGACTCGAAACCTCGCCGAACAGCAACCAGTCTCCCGCCTTATCATGACAGTCAGTTTTAGCTTTCTCTACTGAGGTGCTTAGCCCAGCAGAACCGGGGCACAATCGCAGTAGTTCTCCAAGCGCTACCTTAGCCGATAGAGCGGAACATAAGGTACCAAAACATAGGAGCCGGGCAAACCCAACATTTGACCAAAGACATGATTCGGAGCTGATACATATAATGCTATAAGTTCGGGGTGCCGCACTTGTGAAAGTGTTCGGACTTCTCACACCATATTGTGGGGTACTTAAGCCCCTAGTGTGTTGGCCGTACCAAAGTGTACGGTTGCAAGGTGTCATTAATGAACACATATAAAAAGAAGAATGCAATAATAGTCTTAATGCTATGCATTATTTATTCAAATAGATGCGTTAAAGCAGAATGATACAGATAATGTGATAAGCAAAAAGTAGGACTATGTCCCTTCCAAGGGCAAGCTGAGGAATAGTTTTAAAGCAAATATTTCACTCGTTATCGTAATCCACCTGGGAGTTCCGTGGTGTGATGTAGCTTTCTGCCTCTCTTGGTTTCTGCATCATGTGTTCGGCAATCATGCTGCCGGACAAGGTTTCCAGAGATTAAAGTCCTGAAAGAGAAAAATAACAAAGCGGGAAGCCCCTAGTGCGGTTTAGGCTGCCTCTTGGGCGTGCCGTAGTTGTGCCCCCTCCTGACCTGTGCCCATGCTGTTTTTAATGCATAATTATGTACATTTGGCACGGATTTCGCCGCTTGGCTGGGACTGGGGTGGGGGCGCATTGCTACGCGAGGTCAGATCGTGCCACACGGTCTAGTTGCCGATTACTCCGAGCGCGCTTGAAGGTGTCCGGGTCTTGAAACGCCGAACTGGTGGATTGCCTTGAGAGGCTGCTTTGCGCTTCTGCTGCGAGGGCCGCAGTGTGCTCCTCCATTCAGAGAGAGCGCTCTGTGTTTCCATTAACTGTAATAAACCCATGAGGTCCTGGCATCTTGAGCTTGAGGTATGCATAATGCGGTACCGCATGGAATCTCGCAAATGCGGTTCGCCCGAGCAGTGCATGATAACCACTGCGGAACGGGACTATATCAACGATTAATTCTTCGCTTGGAAGTTATCCGGGGATCCGAAGACCACTTCTAGTGTAATTGAGCCTGTGCAATGGGCTTCTACACCTGGAATGACGCCTTTAAAGGTCGTTTTTGTGGGTTTGATCCTTGAGGGGTCTATACCCATTTTGCACACTGTGTCCTGATAAAGCAGGTTCAGGCTGCTGCCGCCATCCATAAGGACTCGAGTGAGGTGAAATCCGTCAATGATTGGGTCTAGGACCAGTGCAGCGAATCCGCCATGATGGATACTAGTGGGGTTGTCCCTGCGATCGAAGGTGATCGGACAGGAGGACCATGGGTTGAACTTTGGGGCGACTGGCTCCAACGCATATACTTCCCTGAGCGCACGCTTCCGCTCCCTCTTGGGGATGTGGGTTGCGTATATCATGTTCACCGTCCGCGCTTGTGGGGGGAACCTCTTCTGTCCTCCGGTGTTTGGCTACTGGGGTTCCTCTTCGTCATTGCTGTGTGACCCTTTATCTTTATCTTCGGCAATTAACTTGCCGGCCTGCTTGAACACCCAACATTCCCTGTTGGTGTGGTTGGCTGGCTTGTCAGGGGTACCATGTATTTGACACGAGCGATCGAGTATGCGGTCCAAACTGGACGGTCCCGGAGTGCTTCTTTTAAATGGCTTTTTCCGCTGACCGGGTTTAGAGCCTTTGAATCCGGCATTGACTGCCGTATTCTCAGTATTATAGCTGTTAATGCGGCGCTTATGTTTGTTGCGACGTGACCTACTATTGCCGTCCTTGGTATCCGAAGTACCATGGTTTTTTGATATGTTGTTACTGCGAGCCAGCCAGCTGTCTTCTCCCGCACAAAAGCGGGTCATGAGTGTCGTGAGGGCTGCCATAGATTTCGGCTTTTCCTGTCCAAGGTGCCAGGCAAGCCACTCGTCGCGGATGTTATGCTTGAAGGCTGCTAGGGCCTCTGCATCCGGGCAGTCGACGATTTGATTTTTCTTTGTTAGGAACCGTGTCCAAAATTTCCTAGCCGATTCTTCTGGCTACTGAATTATGTGGCTCAAGTCATCGGCGTCTGGTGGTCGCACATAAGTGCCCTGAAAGTTGTCGAGGAATGCGGCTTCCAGATCTTCCTAACAGCTAATGGACTCTGCTGGCAAGCTGTTAAGCCAATGTCGCGCTGAGCTTTAGTGGGAGGTATTTGATGGCATGTAAGTCATCGCCGCGGGCCATGTGGATGTGGAGGAGGAAATCCTCGATCCATACCGCAGGATCTGTTGTGCCGTCGTATGATTCAATATTTACGGGTTTGAAACCCTCTGGGATTTGATGATCCATTACTTCGTCGATGAAGCATATGGGGTGTGCGGCGCCTGTGTATTGGGCTATATCGCGACGCAGCTCGAATGGGTCTTGCCCACTGTGTTCGGCCCAGCCGGATTGACTTTTACTGTATCCGGCGTGACATTTATCGTCTCGCATAGTGGCGCGCCCTCGTGATCCGTAGATCGATCTTGCATGTTTTGCTTTGTCCTCCAATACGTCTCGTAGGTCTGGCGTATTTCCCCGTGCCTTTTTATTTGAATGGCGTCAGGGTGCAGGCTGAGTTTTTGGCTGGAATGCCTCTCTATTGCGGCCACGAGGTGGCCGATCAGCCGCGTCATATGCTTCTTCCTCCAGTCGGGGTAGCAACCTGCATTTTGGGTAATTCTTGGAGGGGCGCTCGAGTTTATATTCCTCGGCCGTGAGGACTTCAGTCCATCTATCAGCTAGCATATCTTGATCAGCTGCAAGCTACTGCTGCTTTTTCTTAAGGCTATTTGTCGTGGCCATAAGCTGGCGCTTGAAGCGCTCTTGTTCGATGGGATCCTCTGGCACGGCAAATTCGTCATCGCCGAGGCTTGCCTTGTCTTCGGAGGGGGCATGTAATTATCATCCTCCGCTTCTCCATCTGCCGCTCTCTCAGGAGGGCTGGCTCTTCCATCCTCCTGCTCTAACTCTTGCTGGAGGGGGTTATTGTTGTCTTCGGTACTATTCGGAGTGTTATTACCTCCTGTGCCGATATCACCACTTTTTCTTTGGCGGGACTTAGAGCGGCGCCGCTGACGTCGGCGTTTGGGCTGCTTCTTGGAGGGGTCATCCTCTGCTGTCTCGTCGCCATTGCCTTCTTTGGGTGTATCCACCATGTATATATCGTATGATGAGGTGGTTGTCCAGTGCCCTGTTGGCAGTGGTTCCTCTTCGTCTCCCGCATCGTCGTCCCTACCATCGATGTCTTCGGAGTCGAAGTCGAGCATGTCAGTTAAGTCATCGACAGTGGCTACTAAGTGGGTGGTGGGTGGGCCGTGAATTTCTTCGTCGTCTGCATCCCAGTCCTGCCGGACATAGTTCGGCCAGGATACTCCTGACAAGGAGAGAGACCTTAATGAGTTCAGTATGTCGTCGAAGGGTGAGTGCTGAAAGATATCCGCGGAGGTAAACTCCATGATCGGCGCCCAATCGGATTCGATAGGAACGGGCGCAGGCGGTTCGGAGTCCGGGCCGGAGAAAGATCCGACAGTTTAACAATACGGCTCTCGTGCAAGGTAAGGTCGATGTTCGGCTCGATCGCCGCTGAGGGTAAGGCCTCCGTGGCGGGGTCCATCCACCCGTCCACGGACGGCGCAACTGGCTCCGAATTGAGGGTCGGAGCGGCTGCCAGTGCGATCTCCTGAACACCGTCTGATGGTAGAGCTAAATCGTAGTCATCGTGATCGCGTGACGCACAAGGCAGAGGCTCGAATCCATCGAAGATCAAGTCTCCGCAGACATCGGCCGTGTAGTTTAAGCTTCCAAACCTGACCTGGTGGCCAGGGGCGTAGCTTTCAATCTGCTCCAGATGGCCAAGCGAATTGGCCCGCAGTGCAAAGCCGCCGAACACAAAGATCTGTCCGGGGAGGAAAGTCTCACCCTAGACTGTATCGCTATCGATGATAGTAGGAGCCATCAAGCCTGACGGCGACGACATAGAGGAACTGTGCGTCTAAGGTACAATGTCGGTGTCAAAACCCTGGACTGCATCGCTATCGATGATAGTAGGAACCAATGTCGGTGTCAAAACCGGCGGATCTCGGGTAGGGGGTCCCGAACTGTGCGTCTAAGGCGGATGGTAACAGGAGGCAGGGGACACGATGTTTTACCCAGGTTTGGACCCTCTTGATGGAGGTAAAACCCTACGTCCTGCTTGATTAATATTGATGATATGGGTAGTACAAGAGTAGATCTACCACGAGATCAGATAGGCTAAACCCTAGAAGCTAGCCTATGGTATGATTGTATGTTATTATTGTGTCCTACGGACTAAAACCCTCCGGTTTACATAGACACCGGAGAGGGCTAGGGTTACACAAGGTCGGTTACAAAGGAGGAGATATGCATATCCGTATTGCCTAGCTTGACTTCCACGCCAAGTAGAGTCCCATCCGGACATGAGATGAAGTCTTCAATCTTGTATCTTCATAGTCTAACAGTCCGGCCAAAGAATATAGTCCAGCTGTCCGGAGACCCCCTAATCCGGGACTCCCTCAGCTACCGCCGAACTAAGCAAAATAAGATGCACAAAGGATAAACATCACATGCAATCAATATAAATGATATGATATAGCCATCATCATCTTGTGCCTTTGATCTCCATGTCCATAGCACCGTCATGATCACCATCGTCACCGGCTTGACACCTTGATCTCCATCGTAGCATCATTGTCGTCTCGCCAACTATTGCTCCTACGTCTATCGCTACCGCTTAGTGATAAAGTAAAACAATTACATGGTGATTGCATTTCATACAATAAAGCGACAACCATATGGCTCCTGCCAGTTGCCGATAATAGTGTTACAAAACATGATCATCTCATACAACAATTTATATAATCATGTCTTGACCATATCACATCACAACATGCCCTGCAAAAACAAGTTAGACGTCCTCTACTTTGTTGTTGCAAGTTTTACATGGCTGCTACGGGCTTCTAACAAGAACCGTTCTTACCTATTCATCAAAACCACAACGTAGTATAGTGATTGCTTTTTGATCTTCAGAAAGAACCCTGATCATTGAAACTGATTCAACTAAAGTTGGAGAAACAAACACCCACTAGCCACCCGTGTGTGAAGCACATCGGTAGAACCAGTCTTGTGTAAGCGTACGCGTAATGTCGGTCTGAGCCGCTTCATCCAACAATACCGCTGAATCAAGAATCAACTACCGATGGCAAGATACTCACACCCACAACTCCTTTGTGTTCTACTCGTGCATATAACACTACGCATAGACCTGGCTCGGATGCCACTGTTGGGAACGCAGTATTTCAAAAAAAATGATCACGCAAGATCTATCTATGAGATGCATAGCAACAAGAGGGGAGAGTGTGTCTACATACCCTCATAGACTGAAAGCGGAAGCATTATGAAACACGGTTGATGTAGTCCAACGTCTTAGCATTCCAACCGATCAAGTACCAAATGCACGGCACCTCCGCGATCTGCACACGTTCAGCTTGGTGACGTCCCTCGTACTCTTGATCCAGCTAAGGCCGAGGGAGACTTTCGTCAGCACGACGGCTTGATGGCGGTGATGATGAAGTTACCGACGCAGGGCTTTGCCTAAGCACTACAACGATATGACCGAGGTGGGAATCTGTGGAGGGGGGCACCGCACACGGCTAAGAAAAATTTCAACTTGTGTGTCTATGGGGTGCACCCTCCCCCGTATATAAAGGAGTGGAGGAGGGGAGGGCCGTCCCTCTCTATGGCGCACCCAAGGGGGGCGTCCTACTCCTAGTAGGAGTAGGTTTCCCCCCTTCCCTAGTTGGAGTAGGAGAAGAAGGAAGAGGGAGGGAGAGAAGGAAAGGGCGGGCCGGACCCCCACCCCAATTCGGATTGGGCTTGGGGGAGCGCCCTCCACCTGGCCGCCTCCTCTCTCTCCCACTAAGGACCAATAAGGCCCATTGACTCCTCGGGGGGTTCCGGTAACCCCCCCGGTACTCCACTAAATGCCTGAACTCATCCGAAACCATTCCGATGTCCAAACATAGCCTTCCAATATATCGATCTTTATGTCTCGACCATTTCGAGACTCCTCGTTACGTCCGTGATCACATCCGGGACTCCGAACTACCTTTGGTACATCAAAACATATAAACTCATAATAACAATCGTCATCGAATGTTAAGCGTGTGGACCCTACGGGTTCGAGAACTATGTAGACATGACCGAGACTCATCTCCGGTCAATAACCAAAAGCAAAACCTGGATGGTCATATTGGCTTCCACATATTCTACAAAGATCTTTATCGGTCAAACCACATAACAACATACGTTGTTCCCTTTGTCATCGGTATGTTACTTGCCCGAGATTCGATCGTTAGTGTCTCAATACCTAGTTCAATCTTGTTATCGGCAAGTCTCTTTACTCGTTCCGTAATGCATCATCTTGCAACCAACTCATTAGTCACTTTCCTTTCAAGGCTTATAGTGATGTGCATTACCGAGAGGGCCTAGAGATACCTCTTCGATACATGAAGTGACAAATCCTAATCTTGATCTATGCCAACTCAACAAATACCATCAGAGACACCTGTAGATCATCTTTATAGTCACCCAGTTGCGTTGTGACGTTTGATAGCACACTAAGTGTTCCTCCTTTATTCGGGAGTTGCATAATCTCATAGTCATAGGAACATGTATAAGTTATGGAGAAAACAATAGCAATAAACTAAATGATCATAGTGCTAAGCTAACAGATGGGTCAAGTCAATAACATCACTCTCTAATGATGTGATCCCATTCATCAAATGACAACTCATGTCTATTGTTAGGAAACTTAACCATCTTTGATTAATGAGCTAGTCAAGTAGAGGCATACTAGTGACACTCTGTTTATCTCTATATTCACACATGTACTAAGTTTCCGGTTAATACAATTCTAGCATGAATAATAAACATTTATCATGATATTAGGTAATATAAATAACAACTTCATTATTGCCTCTAGGGCATATTTCCTTCAAGAGGGCGTAGTAAGCAAGCTTCTTATCGTTCTGCGAGTTGACATGACACATCAAAGTAGTAGTTTTTTTTCAAAATGTACATCAAAGTACCAGTGTAGTAGTCTCCAAAAAGGGCCGACCATGTCCATGCCTACCATCCCATCCCATGCTCCATCATGGAGTATGTGCACGATTCACATGCCATTCAAGAAAAAAACTGCGTACGTTCCATTGAAGAAAAAAATTAAAAACAAACACGCCATCGCGTCATGGTTGAACTTTGATTCATCCATGCGTGGTTCCTGACCCTCCACTAAGTGAACAACTACCAAGCGCGTCAAATTATCACGTGAGTTGCCTCTTCATCCAAAAATGAGCTCCACCATGTACCCGCTTGTGTGTGTTAGGGATTGAGGAACAGACTACGTGCATCTGTGCATGCAATTTTTCTCTTCGTGCACGTACTCCTTTTTGTGGGTGATTCGTGCACGTACTCGGCCTACGTTGGTGACCGTTGGTGAGTCTCGCTTATCTCTACATATCAACATGTACATCTACATATGCATCTACATCTACATCTACCTCTACTATAGTACAACAAGTTTTAAACATGAGACCAGCCATTTTCTTGCATGAAACGACCAGCCTGTATCGCTTCATGCTCCTCGCTTCTCTCAAAGTGTGTCTGACATGCGATTTTGCCATTGATTGAGGTTGATTCGCTCACACTCGGTCCCACATGTTATAATTCTAAAAAGAATACTCTGACCAGCGGACTATTGAAAGAAGTATATTTTTCACCCTCAAATGTAAGTTGATGGACAAATAAGCCCCCAAAGTCAATTTTGGTATGATTTTTACCCTCAAATCTCTAAAACCAGGTGTATCACCCCCTTGAGCGGTTTTAGTGTTCACGTGTTATAGTTTAGGCGGTTTTGATTGTTGACTAGGAATTGACTAATTATTTACACTAATGAAATGGCAACGACGTCGTCGGAAGCCGCGGATGTCGTCGGAGATGTACCCAATGGACCCCGACCTTCCCTACGAGGAGAGGAGATCATGCGGGTGCCTTTCAAGCTCAAGGGGTCATCGGGCTACCTCGTCTGCTCGTCGCCCGCCTACCTCTGGTCCTCCTAGAGCCTCTATCATTGTCGCGCAGCTCACGGTGGCGCTCATTTGCAGGTGGGCACTGCTAGCTAGGAGACATAGTTGAGTTAATCGAGCCCTAATTGAAAATCAATTGTGTCCTTGGCCTCAGCTCCGCTACTACTAGAAGAAAACACATGTAGAGGAGGTCAATGAGAGGCAGCACCGTGCTAACTACATTGGTCGTTTGATTCATAGGATAGAATGCTATTAGATTTTTTTCCCATGTAATCATGTGTTAATTGGCAATCTAGCATCCACCCAAAAAATTTTCACTTCCTTTGGTTTTTCCTGTGTCAAACACTCTATTTTTTAGGGGAACACTGTGTTAATGCTATGGGATTCAAGTGGACATGCCACTCCAATCCTTTATTTTTCTTTACGAAGAGAGTATTTGCTGCTGCAAGAGCACTGTGTTAATGATGTGGCGCTGCAAGAGCCGCCTATATTAATTAACCGTATAGCAGTTCATTTAGTAGTACTAGGTTAGTAGGTGACCTTGCGCTTGGCACTTCTCCTCTTCCGTAAGTTGAACAATAATGATGGTAATACAATGGTACTTCTGGCAATCTGACACCAAATGAACGGATGCATGTCCACCGCTAGTAAGCAAAAGTTTCTCCTCGTGCTGCGAGCCACCGCACATGCGTTGGCGAGGGAGCTCGTCGTTCTACGAGTTGACAGGACACATCAAAGTTATTTAGTACTCTCTCCAAAAAGGGCCGACCATGTCCATGGCTACCATCCCGTGCTCCATCATTGAGTACATGAACTATTCACGTGCCATCGAGGAGAAAAATATTGTGTAGTACTAGGTGCCATCGAAGTGCATGACTCACTTACGCACTGCTTATCTCCATTTTCTTGCATGACACATGCACCTTGATGCTAGATGTCTCGTGTGCTGGCAAAAGGATGAACAAAGCTCACGTAAAAAAATGTGGAAGAACATAGGGCCTGTTTGGTTCCCGGCCTAAGGTTGCCACGTCTAACCTTAGTCATGCCACAACATCTTAGACATGTGTTTGGTTCATGGCCACACTTGTGGCTTGCCACACTTCTCTAGTTATATGGTCCATGTCGGTGTCAAAACCGGCGGATCTCGGGTAGGGGGTCCCGAACTATGCGTCTAGGCGGATGGTAACAGGAGGCAGGGGACACGATGTTTACCCAGGTTCGGGCCCTCTTGATGGAGGTAATACCCTACGTCCTGCTTGATTGTTCTTGACAATATGAGTAGTACAAGAGTTGATCTACCACGAGATCAGAGAGGCTAAACCCTAGAAGCTAGCCTATGGTATGATTGTTGTTCTTGGTCCTACGGACTAAACCCTCCGGTTTATATAGACACTGGAGGGGGCTAGGGTTACACAGAGTCGGTTACGAGGAAGGAGATCTACATATCCATATTGCCAAGCTTGCCTTCCACGCCAAGAAGAGTCCCATCCGGACACGGGACGAAGTCTTCAATCTTGTATCTTCATAGTCCAACAGTCCGGCCAAAGGATATAGTCCGGCTGTCCGGATACCCCCTAATCCAGGACTCCCTCAGTAGCCCTTGAACCAGGCTTCAATGATTATGAGTCCGGCGCGCAGATTGTCTTTGGCATTGCAAGGCGGGTTCCTCCTCCGAATACTTCATAGAAGATTTTGAACACGAGGATCGTGTCCGGCTCTGCAAAACGAGTTCCACATACCACCGTAGAGAGAATAATATTTCCACAAATCTAATTTGCTGACGTACCCCGTAGTGCGACATCACACCACAGCCAGGTCTTTATTCGAATTGTTTTTCATAACCCATCTCAGCGTGTTTCGCGAGGCGGTTTCCTTGGCACGTCTTGTCGAAGCAGAGATCGTGTCCCCTTTATCACGGGATTCTCATCAATACGGATGTGGGTAACCCAACCGTGCCTATTGGTAGGACTCCTAGATATTAGGCAAGTCCCAAACGACCACGAGGAGGACGCTTGATATTCACCCTCTTTATAAAGGGGACAAGGCTTTTTCTTTTTTCCCTCTCATGCTTAATCAAATCCTTCCCCCGCCTCGAGTTCTAACACCCAAAACTCAGGTCAGGTGCTTCGGACCTTCAACTATGTCCGGATCCAACCTTCAAGGTCGGTGGATGCCTTCCTCCGTCACGGAGGAGGACATCAAGAAGTTGAGAGAGGCCAGATATCTGACCGCCGAAATTTCGCATCGCAGGTCGTCCCTACTCCCAAACCCAACGAGACCGTCGTGTTCATCTCCCACTTCCTCCGAGGACGTGGCCTCGCTCTGGATCCCTTTGTTAGGGGTCTTATGTTCTATTATGGGCTAGATTTTCACGATCTGGCCCCGGATTCCCTTCTTCACATCTCGACATTTATTGTTGTATGTGAGGCCTTCCTCCGCATTACCCCTCACTTCGGCCTGTGGCTCAAGACCTTCGATGTGAAGCCGAAGATGATCAAGGGGCAGCACGCAGCGTGCGGAGGCGCTTTAATACGCAAAATCGCTGACGCTCCATGGCCTGAGGGTTGCTTCCCAGAGGTGTCCGGATTGTGGCAGCGGGAGTGGTTCTACATCACAGCTCCCCGAAGTGCCAATTGGGTAGCTGCCCCCACCTTTCGCTCAGGCCACCACCACAACTGATGTCATGGATCAGCAGGGGGCTGAGCTGGGGACCAGCCAAGGACGTGCCAATACTGCAAAGCCGTATCCGAGATCTCTTTGAGAGAGATTTCAGTCTGGTTATGGTACTGCAAGTTATGCTAGTTCGTCAAGTCCAGCCTTGCAAACGCCGGCCCCTTCGCATGTGGGAATTCAACCTGGAAGGACCACGAGCTATTCAACATTTCCTCGGCATGACACATGAAGAGATATACAAATTGTTCTTTAGACCACAAATAATGTGTCCGGACATCACTGAGGATGCAGGTCTGAGCAGCAATCGCCCGGATACCCAAGTAAGTAGCCCCGCATCCGAACACACTGTCTGTTTATTTATCACAACGTTGCCCTAATAAAGCTGCTCTTTGACCAGGATTGGATAGCGAAGGCAAAGTTGATCAGGTGTCCGGCCCCCCTCCCTGAGACCTCACCAAATCCCATGCTAACTAGGATGCTGGAGATCGCGCCTTATCAAGCGCCCTCAGGAGAAGATAAAGGGGGGAACAGGGAGGCTAGCGCCTCCACGAAGGAGGTTAGACGGGAAGGAGGAACTGAAACTTCCTCTCCCCAGGGAAGGAAGAGAACCACCTCTGAGGACTAGGAGACAATGGTCTCCAAACGGGGGAAGAAATCTCCGCCGGAGGGTCCTGCCCTGGGGGATACCCTGGCCGCACTATGCCCTCAAGGGGATCAGCCCTCCACCGAGCTGTAAGTAAAAGGGTACTTAATAATGAAAATATCTTGCTTTACTTCTGAGGAAAATAATCGAAGCATTTATCTTGCAGTTCGGATCTTAGCCCTTCTCAGCAGAGCTCGTCTTCAGGGGATCTTCTTCCAGAGATGATGGAGAGCGAAACGCCTCCCCTTGCCACACCGCCTCACGAGGCGGGCGACCCCGAGGTGTCGTCGCGGAGGGTTTCTCCTGATCCGGCAAGGCCAGAAGGTAATCCTATGGCCACCCGAAGTCCTCAGTATCCGGCTCTTGAAGAGAGCAATCAAAAGAGTCCGGCACCGTCTGGTGTGCGGTCGGACGTACTGAGGGATCTACTAGAGCAAGCGGCTATCTCAGAAGAGCACCGCACATTGATGGGTACGGTGATTGAAAGGATTTCATCCGCCGAAAGCGGGTTGCATGAAGCCTTTATGAGTCTACTGACGGGTTTTGAGGTACACGAAATGATGTACATTGTTGACAGTACTGGACATTTTTAGATGTGCCCTGTGTAGATAGTAGACCCTGATACTCTGGTTGTCGTCGAAAATGGCAGCAAACAGAGGATCATAGTCCCAGGTAATAACCAGACCGCCTTTATGTGCAGGTGGTTGAAGCTCCGGTGGCTAGCCGGACTGATGGGTTTGCCGAACTAAGGCGGCAACTGGATGCGGCAGATGCCGACATCGTGCTTGTTAACAAGCGGCTTGATGAGGCACAGGGTAGGTGATTTTTCTAGTGATTGTCACATAATAAGAGCAGCATGATGCCACTATCTTTAATATGTTGTGACTGCAGATGGAGCTGCCACTATGGAGACCCTTCGGGCGGAGCTTGCCCTAGCCAAGGAGCAAGCAAGGAGTAGCAATGCAGCCGCTTTAAAGGCGGCCGAAGAGTTAAGGGCTGAACGGGCCGCGCATTGCACGAGCAAAGAATAAATAGCCAAGATGGCTGTAGATTTAAAAGATGCTACTGATCGTTACCAGCATCTTGAAGAAGAAAACCGGGCGAAGGCGACGGACCTGGAAATGGCCCGGGTGGCTGCTAAGGAAGCCCGCTCCAAAATTAGAGCGACGAAGGAGGAGCTGCATCAAGCTGTGGATATTGTATCTGGGAAGCCCTTCTTGTTGCGGACTAAGTTCGGGGATCCGAAGTATGCACCTCTGGACCGGCTATGGAGTTCTGCGGACGCCTACGTGGATTTGGCTACAAGTTCTGCTGATGCGGTCGAGTACTTCAAGGATCGGAAAGATCACAAAGTGGAAAAACTGTTTTGGTCATAGTTTCATGCTCCAGCCCGTCCGCTGCTGTTGAATGAGAAAATGGCCGAGTGGGCCGAGCTCCATAGATTATCCGGACTTGCCATGAGGTCCGTTGTGGATCATTTGTGGCCGGGAGGGCCAAGGCCGAATAGCTACTTTAGCTTAGTGCAACAATTCCTTGGTGCTGTGCCACACATCGATGCTGTAAAGAGGTCGGCGTGCATAGAAGGCTCGCGGATGGCCCTTGCCCGTGTTAAAACATACTGGGCGGAGATGGATGCCACCACTGTTGCGGCACAGGGTTCGGCCAGAGGCCGAGTGGCTGCCAAGCACTACTTGGAAGAAGTTCTTGCAGGCGCTCGTTCGATAGAGGCTCAGTGCTCGAAGAATATTATGTTTGAGTGACATGTATTCCCATTGTAAAAACAATGTTTTATTGAGTTTATCAAGGCTGTATTTATAATTTTGCCTGAAAGTACTATGATGCCTCCTGTGCGGCCGTTTTATGTATATATGTATATAACCTAAAAGATGGTAGTCGTCGGCTTCAGCCCCCACGCGTATAATGCGGGGGTGCTCGCAGAAGACGCATGTTCACACTTGATCCAACGTCTTGGTCCATTAAGGAGGTGATAGTGTAGCGAACTAGGCAATCGGATTATAATGCTTTAACACTTTCACTTAGCCAGAGGAATTTGACAGTGGGGCTACTATATAGCCCCTGGTGGCTCCACGCTCATCCGAATTCGGGGCGCGTACATGCCTGGCCGGGAAACGGCCCTTCGTTAAGGCGGAGGAATCCCGAAGATTCCGCTACATCATCGAGTGGTTGACCAGTCTCACGCTATATCATGACAGTCAGTTTTTGGCTTTCTCTACTGAGGTGCTCGTCCGGATGAACCAGGGCACAATCGCAGTAGTTCTCCTGGTGCCGCCTTAGCCGATAGAGCGGAACGTAAGGCAGCAAAACACAGGAGCCGGGCAAACCCAACATTTGACCAAACACATGATTCGGAGCTGATGCATATAAGGCCAAACTCGCGACGCCGAACACTCCCTAAGGTATTCGGTCTTTATGATGTAAACCGGGCTAAACAGTGCCCTTTGTAATAAGCCCCTGGTGTCCAGGTACGTGCAATATTCTAACGTGGCCACATGCCAATACGTCAGCATCCTTCTCAATTGTACTGAGAATCCGGGGAATGTGTATCAACAAGAGACAGTAAAAAAGGTTTACGCAGGGTCTTAATCTAAAAAGAATCCGTGGAACGGGTCCCCGCTGCACGTCTGCGCCTGTGTCTCCGTTGTGTCGTATCCTGGACGGGTGTAGCACGATGATCATCTGTAAAAGAGAGGAACTTAGTTGAAAAGTTGTCGTGCAAAAGGTAGGTTATACTAAATAAACCATGTCCAGTTCAAGATGAGTAAAGTTGAGCCTAATTGTCACTTGTATACACGCGTTGAGCCCCTTGTATTATTATAGGGGTATAGCCATCAAACCTGTATCAATTATATATAGCTACACCGGACTTGTCTAACCGTGTCTGTGGTCTTAACGACCTGTTAGATGCTCTAGTTGGTGAGGTCGTCTAGTGTGCGGCTGCCAAGGCAGCCGCACGGTCTTCCACGCGCAAGGAGCGCTCAATATTTCCATTTACTGTAATGATGCCACATGGACCGGGCATCTTAAGCATAAGAGAAGCATAATGCAGTATTGCGTTAAAGCGAGCGAAAGCTTCGCGTCCGAGTAGTGCTTGATAGCCACTTTGGAACGGAGCGATGTGGAAGGTTAACTTTTCGCTGCGGAAGTTATCGGGAAAGCCAAATATAACCTCTAGTAGCAGGGAGCCCGTACAATGGGCTTCCGGGCCTGGCGTTACTCCTTTAAAGGTAGTATTGCTATGGCTGATTTTTGTTGGGTCTATCCCCATTTTGCGGACTATGTCCTGATATATGAGGTTTAAACTACTACCGCCGTCCATCAGGACTCGTGTGAAGTGGTATCCGTTAATTATCGGGTCTAACACCAAGGCAGCCCATCCTGCATGCCGGATACTTGCCGAGTAATCCCGATGGTCAAAGGTGATCGGTTTGGATGACCAGTGGCAGAACTCCGCGGTGATAGGCCCTGGGGCATGTGTCTCTAGGAGTGCCGCTTTGTTTCTCCCCTTCATCATGTGTAACACATCTACTGCTTTGACTTCTGGTGGGAATTTCTTCTGTTCCCCAGTGCTTTGCTTGCGAGGCTCGTCCCCGTCTTGGCTTGGTGTATCCTGCCCCTTATGTTCGGCGTTGAGTTTGCCGGACTGCTTGAAGACCCAACATTCTCTATGGGTATGATTTGCAGGTTTATCGGGGGTGTTCTGGATCTGACATAGTTTGTCCAGAATCTTTTTCAGGCCGTACAGTTCGTCTCTATTGCCTTTGGAGGGCAGCTTTTGCTGACCTGGCCAAGAGCTTCTGAATCCGGCGTTTACCGCCGTGCTCTTCGGGCTGTCTTCTTTATTCTGGCGCTTGTTTTTGCTGCGTCGTGGCTTCCCATTTCCGTCCCTAACTTCGGATGTACTTGGGTCGCTGGTGCTGCATCGGGCTAACCAGCTATCCTCGCCCGCGCAAAAGCGGGTCATGAGGCTTGTTAATGCTGCCATTGTTCTCGGCTTTTCTTAGCCGAGGTGTCTGGCAAGCTATTCGTCTCAAACGCTGTGCTTGAAAGCTGCTAAGGCTTCGGTGTCCGGACAGTCGACTATTTGGTTCTTTTTAGTGAGAAACCTGTTCCAAAGCTTTTGGGCTGACTCTCCGGGCTGTTGAGTTATATGACTTAAATCGTCTGCATCCGGTGGTCGGACATAGGTCCCTTGAAAATTTGCCTGAAAAGCGTCTTCGAGCTCTTCCCAGCTTCCAATGGAGTTTTCGGGGAGGCTTTTAAGCCAGTGCCGAGCTGGCCCTTTGAGCTTGAGGGGTAAGAATTTGATGGCATGGAGATCGTCTCCTCGAGCCATGTGGATATGGAGGATGTAGTCCTCAATCCAGACCCTAGGGTCTGCCGTTCCGTCGTACGCCTCTATGTTTACGGGTTTGAATCCCTTTGGAAATTCATGGTCCAGCACCTCATTGGTGAAACATAGGGGGTGTGCGGCACCCCTGTATTTGGGTGTACCGTGGTGTTCGGATTTTTGTTGTGTTGCATTGCGTGCTGGAGCGCGCTTGCTTGGCCCGTAGATGGATCTGGTTGCGTCGTCCTTTTGATGCGAGCCCTCACGTGGATCGCGTACTGGCTTGTGTGCGGCGTCGTTTGCCGCTCTATGTTGGCCACGAGGTCGTTTATCCGACCAGATGGTTGTTTTGTTTTTTGATTGTGGGGGATCTAAGGCCTCCTCATCGAATTCAGGTAGCAGCTTTCGCTTCGGGTAGCTCTTTGTGTGGTGACTACCGCCGTACTTTGCTGCAGTGTTGAGTACTTCACACCATCTAATTCTGAGTGTGTCTTGTGCGGCCCTGAGCCTTTGCTTCTGCTTTTTCAGACTCCTAACAGTGGCAGCAAGCCTTTGATGGGTATTCTGTTGCTCCGGGTGCCTGTCCGGTGTGATGTCATCCGGACTGTTATCTTCGCCGGAGTCGGGTTGTTCGGTTTGATTCTCCATGTTGCTATGGTAGGACGGTGGTTCAATGCCGTGTTTGTCATCCGCTGGCTCACCCTGCTCTATCGCTGGGTCTATATGATCGTTGTTTCTGCCGAGGCGGGATTTGGAGCGGTGCTTACGCCGCCGCTTTGACTGCTTCTCGAGGGAACGATCCTTCGCTGCGTCCTTCCGTTCCTCGTCGTCGTTTTCTTTGGGTGTGTCCACCATGTATACATCATATGATGAAGTGGGCGTCCAGTGCCCTATGGGCAGTGCTCCTGTTCGTCTCCTGCATCGTCGTCCATACCGTCGATGTCTTCGGAGTCGAAGGCGAGCATGTCGGTCAAATCGTCGACAATGGCTACTAAGTGGGTGGTGGGTGGGCGGGGAATTTCTTCGTCATCCGCATCCCAATCCTGCCGGACATAGTTCGGCCAGGACTCTCCTGACAAGGAGAGAGACTTTAATGAATTCAGTACGTCGCTGAAGGGCGAGCGCTGAAAGATATCCGCGGAGGTGAACTCCATGATCGGCGCCCAGTCGGATTCGATAGGCACGGGCGCAGGCGGTTCGGAGTCTGTGACCGGGGAAGAGTCCGGCAGTTCGGCGTCATGGCTCCCGTGAAGGGTAAGGTCGATACTCAGCTCGATCGCCGCTGAGAATGCAGCCTCCGTGGCGGGATCTATCCACCCGTCCATGGATGGCGCAATTGGCTCCGAATTGAGGGTCGGAGCGGTTGCCAGTGCGGTCTCCTGAACACTGTCCGATGGTAGAGCTAAATCATGCTCATCGTGATCATGCGGCGCACTCGGCAGGGGCTCGAATCCATCGAAGATCAAGTCTCCACGGATGTCGGCCGTGTAGTTTAAGCTTCCAAACCTGACCTGGTGGCCAGGGGCGTAACTCTCGATCTGCTCCAGATGGCCAAGCGAGTTGGCCCATAGTGCGGAGCCGCCGGATACAAAGATCTATCCGAGGAGAAAAGTCTCACCCCGGACTGCATCCTATCGATGATTGAAGGATCCATCCAGCCTAACGATGATGACACAGAGGAACTCTCAATGAAAGCACCAATGTCGGTGTCAAAACCGGCGGATCTCGGGTAGGGGGTCCCGAACTGTGCGTCTAGGCGGATGGTAACAGGAGGCAGGGGACACGATGTTTACCCAGGTTCGGGCCCTCTTGATGGAGGTAATACCCTACATCCTGCTTGATTGTTCTTGACAATATGAGTAGTACAAGAGTTGATCTACCACGAGATCAGAGAGACTAAACCCTAGAAGCTAGCCTATGGTATGATTGTTGTTCTCGGTCCTACGGACTAAACCCTCCAGTTTATATAGACACCGGAGGGGGCTAGGGTTACACAGAGTTGGTTACAAGGAAGGAGATCTACATATCCGTATTGCCAAGCTTGCCTTCCACGCCAAGAAGAGTCCCATCCGGACACGGGACGAAGTCTTCAATCTTGTATCTTCATAGTCCAACAGTCTGGCCAAAGGATATAGTCCGGCTGTCCGGATACCCCCTAATCCAGGACTCCCTCAGTCCACATGTCATAGGCTCAATTTTTTGCCAAATCTTGCCACACTTGTGGTGGCCATAGCCACACTT
Organism: Triticum urartu; assembly: GCF_003073215.2. Lineage (NCBI taxonomy): Eukaryota > Viridiplantae > Streptophyta > Magnoliopsida > Poales > Poaceae > Triticum > Triticum urartu. The sequence goes on from NC_053028.1 coordinate 278,919,432, forward strand.
TTTGTGGCAGCCACACTTTGCCTAAGGTTAGTTGTGGCAAAGGGGCTGTTTGGTTCTAGGCCTAGCATTGCCACACTTTGCCACACATTTTTTCCAAGCTTTCCTAAGGTTAGTTCATCAAAATGAGAACCACAAGTTGACAAGCCTAAGGGAATCTTGCCTTATTTTTTGTGTGTATGCCATGTGGGGTCCAAGTGTGGCTTGACTAAGGTGTGGCCTGAACCAAACACTCACTTCATAGATTCTATCCTCATAGATTCCCAATGATGGAGAAGGAGCAAGGAACCTCGCGGTAGAGCACCTGCACTCATAATATTTTATATTACTCCCTCTGTCCAGGTGAATAAGTTATCTTTGGTTGTGCACCGTGAGCAAGGAGTGAAAAACAAGAGAACTTAATGTTTATTTGCTAATTAATAGCATTGCATGCAATGAACAAACCACTGCATGTCGTGTTTGGTAATCCCGAGTCATTCAAAACATGCACGCGCACATCTCTTATTGGTTGATATGTCAAGAAACAAGAATGTTTATTTGCTAATTAATATCATTACATGCACACGCGATGACCGAGAAGGAGCAAGGTACCTTGTGGTGGAGCGTCTGCACTCATAATATTTTATATTATTCAACGACACCAAACATCTCCACAGTAGACCGGAAGAGTACGAAACACGGCAGCCCAGTGTAGTTACATCATACTACATGGCTAGCCCACGCTATCACCATATTTGTTAGCCTCCGTGCGACACCTAGCTCTAGTAATCCAGCATCCCGTATCGCTTCTCCTCCTCATCTCTCTCAAAGTGCGGCGGGCTGGCGTTTTTGCCATCTATTGAGGTCGGTTAACTCATCATATGTTAGCGACATGCCAAGAGCATTCTAAAAAAATTACTGTACTCTATTGTTATACCAAGAAGAGGAAGCGCTTTGACCGACAGACCAAACGAGACAGGCGTGTCGTGCCGTGAGTGGGTCCAGTTTCTCGTTTTGAACGTGTTTGGTGTAGTAGTAACACTTGGTTTTGACTATTGATAAGATTTTATATAGGGCCTAATGTATTCTTCGAGGATGCCTTTGACTATTGATAAGATTTTATGTAATTTGAAAATTATATCATTCGAAGATCCTTTCACGTTCCTTTAAAAAAGACCCTTTCACGTACGAATTTGACAGTATGCTTTGAGCAACTTGCATGTCCTATACTGCTCCTGTTTGGATACTCTAACTTAGCTAGAGGTTAGACTAACTCATGACTAACCCTGAACTAACTGTAGCCAAAGAGGTGTTTGGGTGACAGGGTTAGATTGACAATAAATGCACTTGATGGAGAGAGAAAAGTGATTTTCCAGTGGGCCCAATGAGAACTATCTCCAATTAGCACCTCTTGGGTGGGATATTTTTTTGGTGGGTTCGGTGCAACTTGCTCCCATATAACCCTCATGCTTGGATACTTTAGGACTACTTGAGCCCCAACTAGCTCAAACTAACTCTAACCCATGGATCCAAACAGGGCCAAAGTTAGTCTCAAAAAACGCATTAAGCCCTATATACATGGACAGACAGAGTACATGATACTAGCAAACGCTCACCATTAGTAGTAGTTCATTGCTTGGTTTCAATTTTTGTTTCAGTTGGTGTGCTGCTACCGTTCAATATTCGCGTGTGCTTGTTTCTAGAGTAAAAAAGGAGGTACTGATACTTATTGTGGGAAAGGTGAAGTGATGGTTGCTTCGCCCGAGCAACTTATTACTTTGGGAATATAGGAGTACCAGCAGATTCAATGAACAGAGAAATGACGGTTGCTTCGTCCGAGCAACTTACTGTGGCGAAGGTGGGGCTTTGTGATTTTACTACTCACTAGTCATTACTACTGTGGCGCAACGACCGGGGTGAATCTTTCCCTGCAGTTGTGCACTCAATATTGTTGCATGGCAGGTGGGGCCGGATGAAGGATGTCCCACATGTCGGCGAAACCAAGTTGAATTGTTTCTGGCATTGCTATCAATCCTTTAGGATATGTTTATATGTATGCATAATTTTATTGAAATTGTATTGTGATGCTATGAAGGTTTCAACTTTGGTTCCCGTGGGAAAAAAGGTTTCAACTTAGGATTCATGTGTCCTCTTGCCTCAAGATTATCTCGTTACAACATTCCATCAAATACAAATGAAACTACCATGGCTGCTAAGGCATCTCAATGGTTCACAGATCGGTGCCAATATTCACATCACAATTGAAGACAAAGTTGAGAGATGGTGTACAAATAAAGAAAAATATATAATTGATCGATGCTGTTCATAGGCATGGCTCCATTTCCTGGGCACAGTGTTCATTGGTTGGCAGGTAGTTTCACCCAGCTCTGTAGCCAAAAAAGAGGTGTATGGAGTACATCACAACCCGATCATTTTGTGCAGCTCCACTAAAATCAAGCTGACCATCCCTGTTTGCAAAGATATCCAGTCAGTGTGGTTACAATAATAGTGGAACTAGATGATGAAACATAACACACACAAATAGAAGCCGATCACCTTTGCGATCTCTCTTTAGGACTAACTACTTGTTGGAGAAGATTAGGCACGGCGTTGGATGAGGAGGATAGCAAAACCAATCTCCCTTTCCGCAGTCCCACAGAAATGTAAAAACGTTGTCGTCTGACATTTTGGTGGAAGTGAACAAAACACTCTTAAGAAAAAAGTGATTTGTGCAGTTCACCAAAAGGTCGCAATAGCAACGAGGTGAAATGGACAGCCATGTTTGCAAAAGGAGGTAGAAAGGAAACAATTACTGCCCAATAACACGAGTTGAAGACACATACGCCGACAAAAAAGAAGCATATTCCATGTAATAAGGGAAAGATAGCAGCATGGTGGTTTATCAAAAATGGTTTGAGGATGAGATTGCAAGATGGAAAGTGCGTCGACCGAGATATGTTTTAAGCAAACAACTAAAGAAGATCCACATGCAGGATTTTCGATATGCAGCAACGTGGGAAGATGGGCAGTGGAGCAAGGCCAGAGGAAGCTGTACCTAAGGGTCGTCAGGATGAAACTAGGAGGGCGCCGGCGGCAGGGATCTGCCCATACTGTGACAGCGAGCAAGTGGAGAAGGCCCTGCCGCACCGGAGCTTGGTCAGAGAGAACGTCGGGTAACGCAGATCGGGATGTGCTGCCTCAACACCATCGAACGGAGAAACGATGCACATCCTCCCTTTCTGCTGGCGGACGGGATGCGGCTGAATCACTGACCAACGGTGAGAGAGAGAGGCCACCACCTCCTTGTGTGAGATGGTATGATGAGAGACAAACCCCGGCAGGCAGGCCCCGTTGTATATAGTGGAGCGGATTTTTCCATTTTCCCCACAACAATCGTTTTATATTCTATACGTGCCATTGAGGAATATATTAATTTATTTAATACTAACGCGTCAAGTCAAACTTTGTTCCATCTACGCGTGGTACACGACCCTCCTTTGAGTAAAAAACCGCTACACGCGTCAAATTATCACGTGGGCTGCCTTTTGTACAGAAACGAAATCCACCGTGTACCCGCGCGGGTGTGGCCGGGAATGAGAAGTGAGTACGTGCGTCCTGCGTGCACCTCTTCTTTAGGTGCAGGTACGTACGTAGGTGGGTGTGAGAGAGATGCGAAACAGAGGCAATGTGTCGATGATATCTCAAACAAAAAAATAACATATGCAATGTGTGTGAAACAGAGTCATGGATATATCATATATAGAGGGAGCGATCCACGAGAAGAGAGTGGAGGGATCATTGGCATGAGATATCGATAGAATCAAAAACATGGATGAAGTGTGTGGCTGTGCGATTGATAAAGAGTGCCATCGAATTTGTGTTTGCCCACGTCAAAGATACAGGGCGGCTGGCCTATTGGAATTTTAGAGGGCAGAGGTGTAGTTTTTCTCTATGGCATGGGTACCTACCTACAACGTTCGAATATCAGTGTGTGTGGGGGGAGGGGGCAGAGACCTAACTATAGAGAGGTAGATCGACTAGTATATGTGTGGAGAAGGAGAGGGACCTAGCTATGTATTGAGGGAGATCAATCGGTATCCATGCATATGTGTAGGAGAGGAATAAGGCTGGGATAAAGACAAAGGTAGAGTGTCGGAGAGTTGGTGGTGGAGTGGCGTATCACAAATGGTGGGAGAGGCCTGCTAGAAAAACGGAGGGTACGAGTGCAATATCAATAAGAGAGGGCCGGGGATGTCTGTCTGTCTATGCACGTGCGTGTGAGAGATGGGTCGGGAGGTATGCAAGGATGATGAGGGGAGACAATATGGTTGTGGTAGCATACGTAACTACATAGGAAGATCAACCGTCGTGTGTCCGAGAAAGGGAGAGACATAACTAGTGAGGTAAGTCTATCGGTGCATGGGGAAAAAGAATTATAATCGACCTAGCTATATGTAGGGAGATCGGTACGTATACATGCATGCATGTGTTAGAAGAAAATAAGGTCCAGAGAGACAGACAGGGGGAGAGGGGTGCGGCTAGGAGGTGGGGCGAGAGGCCTACTAAGTCGAGGGGGGAGTGTGCTAGTATGAGATCAATGAAAAGAGGGGTGGGAGTGTGCACCTGCATGGAACCGTATTGGACATAGGGGGGCATGGACGGTGAGAAGAGAAGAGGGGAAGTATGTGTTTATGGTAGGCACACCTGTCTAGAGAGGTATATCAACCGGTGTGTGCCGGAAAGGAGGAGCCGGGGGGCCCACACACACCACGGGTGAATGACCTAAAGAGAAATAATGAACGCGCGCGATGGAGGGGACGCTGAGGGAGGGTGAGAGGGGGGGCGGGCGTGTGCATGCACGATAGAAAGTTAGCGTTAGCTAGCTACAAAGAGAGAGGGTCGTGAAGCTGTAAAAGACGAACAGAGATCATAATTCATTATAAAAAAGTGGATACGGATACTTGAAGAAGATATCATAATGTAGAACAATGATTATAATTTGGGCTAATGTGTGGCTTTTGCAGCTCAGGGCTAAATACTTGCCATAATGTAGGTGGCGGGGCACTATACTTTGTGTGATAAACACGGTGTACGTACGGAACATGGTTTAGATTATGAATATATAGTTAGTACATCAAATGTACTATTATTTGAAATCAACATCAAGTGTATTCAAAAAATTGAATTCAAGTTCATATAGTACACATAATTCATATCTATCTCTATAGTAATCATGTGGTGTGTTGTTAAGGTAATACACGAATGATGGTTGAAGTTGGCAACAATCATGATTGTAGATTCTTATTTAAATAGAGAAACAGATTCAAATTTAGTTCGAATTACGGCGGTAGTATAGACATTTGGAATGCACTAAAATGTTGGTATGAGTAGGTTACATGCATTATACACCCGGCGAAAAAATTTAATTGGACATAACATGGATTCATACTCGAATTTAACGGTGTGCTTTGTGTAAGTTGATGCCATATATTATTGCTCTAATATTTGGTCAAAGTTAGCCTCGAAAAATGCATTAGGCCCTATATAGATGGAAGGGGGGAGTAGTTTTGAATAGCATTTGTATAGTAAAACGGGACAAGACTCTCTCTTTGTGTGGTGTGAACAATTTTATTTTTTTCGTTTTTTCGTTGAGGGAAGTGCGAATTGATTTGGTACATACAAGTACAATATTACACGTTAGGCTTGTTCCTAAAATTCAACCCGCGTTTTGTTATATCCCAAAAATTCAGATATCGTGCTCCCAAAACTGACGCCTTCACAACCCGCGCCTTGCTATCCCAAAATTACAACACGCGTGAAAACTCCCTCCAGCTGCCAAATCCCGACACGCGAAATCCCCCTTCTAACCCTGAGCCGAAAGGTCCGCTAGTTCAAATCGGCGGGGGTACTTTTGTAACACACCCTACATTTTGGACAAGCGCGTCCCTAAGTCATGGTTCCCCCCTCCCATCACCTCCTTTTCGCCATTCAAAATCCCAGGCCGCCATAACCTCTCCGCTCCAGCCGTGAAACCCCACCCTCCTTCGTCCACCACCTCACCGTTGCCTAGCCGGAGCCTCTTCCCCGACGACGTCGTCCATCGTAACAGCTCAACGCCCCTCGTCCACCTCCCCGGATGAGGATCCATCGTCCATATCATCATCCCGCCGGTTCAGCCGCCCCGTCCTCCACCTCCAAGGAGCCGCTTCGACGATCGCCTCGTCTATCACGGCTGCTCCATCCCCACATCGTCGCCTTAACCTGCTCCACCGGAACCGCAGCATCCTCACCGACTCCTTGGATGAAGCCGAGGCCTACTCGACGCCACCAAAGAGGTTGTACACTCATCGCACCTTCTCCTTAACTCGACCTCCCGGCGCCGACAGTGCTCCATCCCGCACCCCATGGAGCGGCTACCTCGAAGCTGGCACCACGGGCGACATTTCCACGGCGGCTCTCCCCCAGTGCGAGGCCCCTTCGGCGGCGGCGGCCATACCAGCCGGATCTGCTGCTGCTCTGGCTCTCGCTCACTCGCTCGCGCTGCTGCTGCTGCTCCGACTCTCGCTCGCTCGCTCGTGCAGCTGCTGCTACTCTGGCTCTCGCTCGCTCGCTCTCTCGCTCGTGCAGCTACTGCTGCTCAGGCTCTCGCTCGCTCGCTCGCGCTGCTGCTGCTGCTTCGGCTCTCACTCGCTCACTCGTGCAGTTGCCGCTACTCTGCCTCTCGCTCGCTCGCTCTCTCGCTCGTGCAGCTGCTACTGCTCTGGCTCTCGCTCGCTCGCTCGCGCTGCTGCTGCTGCTCCGGCTCTCTCTCGCTCGCTCGCTCGCTCGCGCTGCTACTCTGCTTGGATTTAGCTAGACTCCGGTCGACTGAATCGACTTCTGGGTCAGTCAATTTTTAGGGGGTGGGGAGCTCGCCGGAGTTAAGGAAGAACCACCTGCAACGGGGAGGGGAGCTCGCTGGAGAGGTACCTCACTATATATCTTAGGGTTCAGGGTGGGGGCGGTGGTCGCCGGTGGTGGTGGGGCGGTAGCATGGGGATCACAGGAGAAAAAGCTCGGCGCGGGGGGGCTAGAGGGCTGGACGGAGCGGCGGCGGACCGGCGGTGGGGAGTTGTTTTGGGGCGATGAGGTGGCGGCGGACCGGCGATGGGGAGTTGTTTTGGAGTGGCGAGGCGGCGCGGGGGCCGGCGGTTCGGCCGGTGGTGGTTGGCAGCTCAGGGGGGTGCAGGTTGAAGATGAACTACAGGCCCTCCCTAAACTACATGTGAAGTGCCTCTCTGCTACCATTGCGTTCAGTTTCGATAGTAACATTCAGATTCCACAGTAAATTTCAGTTTCGATAGTTAAGTTCAGAGTCAATAGTTTTTACCTCATCTGTTGTAGTCAGGTGGTTTTTGGTGGTAATGTATTTTACATCATCTATAGGAGATGCCATTAGAATCCCACTTGAGATTAACAATGTCTATCTTGTGTTGCTTCAGCCTCGACGTCTTACGGCTCACAGGAGCTGCTCCAACAATGGAACGATCCATCACAACGAAGCAGTGACCTGGACGCCGTCTACAGATTCCTCAGATATTCCTCCACACCTCCGACAACCACCTCTGCCTCAACTTCTTCAGCGACCAACCCAATGATGCTGAGGTCGACACGGCTACGGCAAAGATGTTGTACACTTGTCGCATCACTTATTACTCTACATTCATGTCTATCCATTAGGGCTATTTTGGTTCAACGGAAAAACATAGCAATATGAAATTTTCCTATGGCACTCTACTATTCAATTATTCATGCATTTTGTTGAAAGGAATGGAGCAAAACATCCACCTAGACCTACTTTCCATGATTTGAATGAAACTAACCTGGATTGACGTTGTTTTCAGCAGAACTACCATGCTGTTGTTTTTGTGCAGAAATAAAAGTTCTCGGGATTGGATGAAACTTTTTGGAGAATTATTTTGGAATAAAAGAAAAATACTAGAACCAAGACCCACTGGAGGGGGCCCAGATGCCAACTAGGCACCAGGGCGCGCCACCCCCCTCTAGCGTGCCCTGGTGGGTAGAGAGGCCCACGAGGCTCCGCTGACCCTAATCTTGATCCTATAAGTTCCTATTTCCCGAGAAAAATAAGAGAGGAAGTTTAATCGTGTTTTATGATACGGGGCTGCCGCCACCTCCTGTTCTTCATCGGGAGGCCAAATCTAGAGTCCGTTCGAGGCTCCAGATAGGGGGGGTCTTCCGTGTACGTCATCATCAACCACTACAACAAAAACCCACCTATAGAAACGTATATCTTGCAACGAAGACAACGTATATGTTGTTGAGTCGAAAAAAACTCCCACCTCCCTCGTCCCCTAAAAGAACTCCCACCTCTCGACGAAGGGGTGCCCACCTCCACCGTATTATCAGGCAGCCAAGCCTGAAAAAATTCAAACCTTTTCTCTCCAGTCTCCACCACCTCTTCTCTCCCTGATTCAGAACTCTCAAGGTTTCACCTGAGAGGCTGAGATCCATCACCACAAGAGCCAGCGCCGCAATCGATTCCAGGGATCTCCGACTCCCCACCTGCACCACCCCTAACCGGCCCATCTCCGCCTCACCATTCTCCTCTGAGTCCCCATCGTCGCGACGTCCACGTCTCTCCACGCGCCACCGCAGAAACCCTAGGCGCTACGGGCCACTGGCGCTGCTCCTGCACCTCTAGTTTGTCGGCCTAATAACCTCGGCGCCTCCGTAGTTCGCACGCATGGCTGCTGACGAGGGCTCCATGGTGCTGCTCCACCTCCGCTACCTCGACTCGAACGCAACAGTTCAGCACTCCTCCCTCTACTCTTACCCTCTCTGGCACTTTGTGTAGCATGGCCATCGTGCCATGCCTAATTCTTTGCCAGAATTAGGCTTGTATGATTGAGTGATTCACCACCTGTATGTATGTGTTTATTCAGGAAAGAATGATTGCATCCTCTTCTTATCAATAGTTCCATCTCGTGATGCATTAGGTTTTAATTTTTCTTGCTGCTAGCGCGTGGATAATTATTCAATATAATTTTTGTGAAGATAATCCTTGTAAATCAGTTAACTAAATAAGCTGCTAGTATCTTTGGATATGCTAGCTGTGAGATTGTGACTAGTTACCAATAAACATTATAGTATCACTTAAAAGTTTTGCACTATATATATATAATCTATGGCATCATGACTATCTCTGTGAGAGAATACGAAGATCTTTTTATCAGTACTGTCAGTGGCGGGTATAGCATGGGCATGAGCAAAGGCCCGTGGTTGGCAACCATTTGGCCATAAAAATTCTGACCACTTTCTAGTCACTAGTAGAAAAAGTGCCATTCGTCCCGGTTCTAGATGGAACCGGGACTAAAGGGTTGGTACTAAATCCCCCCCCCCCTAGTCTCGGTTCTTATACCAACAGGGACTAAACGCCCTCCACGTGGATGCTGTCTGGAGCTCGACCTTTAGTCCCGGTTGGTAACACCAACCGGGACTAAAGGAAATTTTACTTTTTTTGAATTTTTTCGTATTTTCAAATTTCTGAATTATTTTAGAATTTAATCTCTAATCACCCCTCATCACTGCTCAATTTAACCTCTAATCTCTAATCACCCATCATCATTCCAAATCATATAACTTCCCGGTCGGTCACCCATCCTCTCACTACTCCAGCCTGAGCACGCTTAACTTCCGGATTTTATTCACCCCCGTTTCTAAGTCTGCACTTGTTGTTTTCCTGACAATAGTAAGATGTCAATCCTATTAACCCTCAGGAGTTTAGCTTGAGCATGAAGTCACATGTTTCACTGTTTGAGTTTGAAACTATTAGTCTAAAAACAATAATTATTTAGTAACACTAATATTTCTTGAATAAGTAGTTTGAGCATAGTTTGACCACTATTTGACCAAATTTGACCAAAATTCAAAAAAATGAAATAATTATTTAGTAACACTAATATTCTTGAATAATTATGTAGTAACACTAATACTTCTTGAATAAGTAGTTTAACCAGATTTAACCAAAATTTAAAAAAATGAAAATTTGAGCATATCTTTTTTCCTTTTAGAATTTGAGGATTCTAAAAATTTGCAAACCGGCCATAGGCAGTCAAAATCAGATGCAGATTTTCGTGCTAAACATTTTGATATATTATACGTTTTTTCTGACATTGTATGCAAAAGTTATAGCCGTTTTACTTTTTCATGACACTTTTTTGCAAAATATGTCCAAATTTAAGTTTTTTTAATTTTCCTAACTAGTAGATGTAGTAATATAACTACATCTCGAAGGATTTTATTTTTTTGAAGTTTTCATCATTTTCTTTTGTTTTTTTTTAAACTGAAATGGCGATACACAGGGGGGTAGAGTTTGAGAAATGGGCCCTTTAGTCCCGGTTCATATCTCGAACCGGGACTAAAGGTCTAACCTTTAGTACTGGTTTGAGACACGAACCGGTACTAAAGGATGCGATGCCCTTTTGTCCCGGTTCGTGTCTCAAACCGGGACTAAAGGGCCCACTTGAACCGGGACTAATGCGTTTAGCCGCTCGAACCGGGACTAATGTGTATATTGTGCTGTGACCAAAGCCTTGTTTTCTACTAGTGAGTTTATTGGTGCAAGTGCAACGGTGGTTGCTAGGCAGAGCCCGGACACCTGCCCAGGGTCACTGGGCGGTGGCCCCGCCACTGAGTACTGTGTCAAAATCCTTATAGTTTCCTTTTCACATGCTTTGTAAAACTATATGAATAAGCCCCATATGTATCTCTGTCCTACTATTTCTCTTTATTGTATAATCCTTAATGCAGACGACATTTGTGTGCTTGTTCTTCCTCTTATCATGTACTCCCTCCGTTCCGAATTACTTGTCGCGGGTATGGATGTATCTAGATGTATCTTAGTTCTAGATACATCCATTTCTGCGACGAGTAATTTGGAATGGAGGGAGTAACTCTTAAGGTTCTGAATGATAATACTAGCTAGTGTTGTTGGCTTATCATCCTCTAATTTAGATTTGCAAAACTTGAATGTGCTTGCACATGCTTATGAAAAGGGTTCATAATTCTTTGCAGTACCAAAATTTCCTACATAAAATATCAGGGCATATATCGTGGGCTTCTTCTACAAAGAGAGGTACGACTGTGATTCCCATAGGCTTGAAAGTTGTAGTTGATTTACGTGGCATAATCTGGAATATAGTTTTAAGATTTAGTTGAAAAAGTTTTATGTATTTACTATTCAGATTATTATTATTGGCAATCATCTATATAAATCAGAGTCAATAGAAAACACATTTGTTAACATTTAATACAGTTACATCTATATTTAGCTTAGTGCGAGTTATTTTCTCTCAATTTCAAGTACTTTTGGTAATTCTCAAATCTCTGCATTTTTATGTATTTTTTAGACTATAGATCTGCATTTGCAATGAAGGATGCTCTTATATTTAAGGTGTTTAACTCAAATAACATATGTCTAATCTGTTCATAAGAAGGAAAGATCAAGGGTGATTGAACAACATAAGTCAGTGCTCCTTTTTCTGTCTAATAAAGAGTTTGGTGCTATGTTGTGACTGTAAAAGGTGTTTTGGACAAATTATGATATATCATATGTGATGATGTATTTAGGCTGATGGAATGATTTTTCTGTTCGGGTGCTTGCTTTCTCAACTAATGTGTTCAGAGAAGTGATACTTAAACTAATGTGCTCAGGGAAGCGACATATTGTATTTGAAGTGAAGCTTTCTCTATTATATGGAGACGCAAGCATCAAACAAACGTCCAACTACATATAAGGTATGTTCATTTCTATATTGTTTGGTTGAGCAACAATTTATTATTGCTCGTTCTTTTTGCAAGATGAATGTTTATTATAGTTCTTTCTTAGATTGGGATATTCAAGAATGTTGCTCCTGCTATACTCCAAAGTACTGATGTTGAATATAAAACAAAAACTGAGTGTTAAACTTGGTAATGCGAGTTAATGCTACATGAGAAAATTCTGATAAGTTGATACGCCCACCAAAAAGGTCAAAACTATTGTTCATATAGCAAGAATAGTTACCACATGGCCTTTGCATGTTGCTCTTCGTTTAAATTATATTGTCCTAATAGCCTGATTTTGTTTGATAGTACATCACTGTTCTCACATCTTTGTTGTTGTAGATTACCAAGATAAATTGATGATTCATGGCTCAGATGTTGACCGCAAGATCGAGAAGGCAGCTGCTACTAGATAGTTTCATATTATGTCTTACAATGTAATTTTCAATGTTGATGTTTCAAACAAGATGTTTTAGAATGACCGAGATGTTGATTGTAAGGTCAAGAAGCAGACTGCTACTAGATAGCTTCATACTCCGTATCTTGTAATCTTTTGTATCATGTTCTTTGTAAATCACCCGATTTTTTTAATATATGAGACATTTATGATTATTGTGTTGTCTCTTGTGCACTATCAGCATTGGCACAAAAATACTGGGTGGGGATATATGAAATACCATTGAATTTTCAAGCAATGTGTCAATATTTTTAGGCGTTCTAATGCTCATTTTGTGGGGTCGCCACCAATGCATATGAAGTGTTGTTAGGCTCTAGTCTATACGTTGGTACCATACAACACTTATTCCTGGTGTTTACCAACGCATGTATATACGTTGTGGTAGACCTTTGCAACGCCACCAATGACAACACATCTAAATCCGTTGGTGTAGACATAAGCAACACTTGTATGGACATACGACAACACATCGATGCGTTGCTGAAGGGGGGTTCTTGTTGTAGTGAACCATCCTCCATCACCAATTTCATGATGCTCATTGCCGGGAGTGAGTAATCTCTTCGTAGAGTCGCTGGATGGTGATGGGTTGGATGAGATTCATCATGTAATCGAGTTAGTTTTGTTAGGGCTTGATCCCTAGTAACCACTATGTTCTGAGATTGATGTTGCTGCGACTTTGCTATGCATAATGCTTGTCACTAGGGCCCGAGTGTCATGATTTCAGATCTGAACCGTTTATGTTTTCACCAATATATTTGTGTTCTTGATCCGATCTTGCAAGTTATATGCACCTATTACGTGTTATGATCCGCATACCCAAGGTGACAATATTTGGGTGTGATAGTTTGGCTTATTAGGGATGATAGACTACTCATATCAATAAG
>NC_053028.1:278933689-278954725 GCF_003073215.2 Triticum urartu
GACAAATCCCACTTATGATTAACCCCCTCGCAAGCATCCGCAACTATGAAAGAAGATAAGGTAAACCTAACCATAGCATGAAACATATGGATCCAAATCAGCCCCTTACGAAGCAACGCATAAACTAGGGTTTAAGCTTCTGTCACTCTAGCAACCCATCATCTACTTATTACTTCCCAATGCCTTCCCCTAGGCCCAAACAATGGTGAAGTGTCATGTAGTCGACGTTCACATAACACCACTAGAGGAAAGACAACATACATCTCATCAAAATATCGAACGAATACCAAATTCACATGACTACTTATAACAAGACTTCTCCCATGTCCTCAGGAACAAACGTAACTACTCACAAATCATATTCATGTTCATAATCAGAGGGGTATTAATGTGCATAAAGGATCTGAACATATAATCTTCCACCGAATAAACCAACTAGCATCAACTACAAGGAGTAATCAACACTACTAGCAACCCACAGGTACCAATCTGAGGTTTTGAGACAAAGATCGATACAAGAGATGAACTAGGGTTTGAGAGGAGATGGTGCTGGTGAAGATGTTGATGGAGATTGACCCCCTCCCGATGAGAGGATCGATGGTGATGACGATGGTGACGATTTCCCCTCCCGGAGGGATGTTTCCCCGGCAGAACAGTCCGCCGGAGCCCTAGATTGTCGCCAATGTCCGCCTCGAGACGGCGCTTCGTCCCGAAAGCTTCCTTATGATTTTTCCAGGGCAAAAGACACCTTAATACCAGAAGATGGGCATCGGGGGGCTTCCAGGTGGCCCACGAGGCAGGGGCGCGCCCTCCACCCTCGTGGACGTGGGTGGCCCCCTCTGGTGCTTTCTTCGCCCAATATTTTTAATATATTCCAAAACTGACTTTCGTGGAGTTTCAGGACTTTTGGAGTTGTGCAGAATAGGTCTCTAATATTTTCTCCTTTTCCAGCCCAGAATTCCAGCTGCCGGCATTCTCCCTCTTCATGTAAACCTTGTAAAATAAGAGAGAAAATAGGCATAAGTATTGTGACATAATGTGTAATAACAGCCCATAATGCAATAAATATCGATATAAAAGCATGATGCAAAATGGACGTATCAACTCCCCCAAGCTTAGACCTCGCTTGTCCTCAAGCGAAAGCCGATATCGAAAAATATGTCCACATGTTTAGAGATAGAGGTGTCGATAAAATAAAATACGGACATGAGGGCATCATGATCATTCTTAGAATAACAAACATATATATATATTGTCATATGATTTCTTATGCTAAAGTAACAATTATTCACAATTAAGAATGAATCAGAAACTTCATTGAAAAACTAACAAACTATAATCTCAGTCATTGAAGCAATTGCAATTTATCATAACATCGGAAAAAGAGTCAATATAAGAGCTTTTCAGCAAGTCCACATACTCAACTATCATTTAGTCTTTCACAATTGCTAACACTCACGCAATACTTATGGGTATGAAGTTTTAATCAGAGACAGAGAAAGATAGGGGCTTATAGTTTTGCCTCCCAACCTTTTACCTCAAGGGTAACTCAACAATAATGCTTTATGAAAACCCACATCCAATTATAGATATATATATATCAGGATCTTTCCAACACATAGTGCTTGCCAAAGGATAAAGTGTAAAAAGGAAAGGTGAAGATCACCATGACTCTTGTATAAGGTATAAGACAAAAATAAAAGATAGGCCCTTCGCAGAGGGAAGCAGAGGTTGTCATGTGCTTTTATGGTTGGATGCACAAAATCTTAATGCAAAAGAACGTCACTTTATATTGCCACTTGTGATAGGGACCTTTATTATGCAGTCCGTCGCTTTTATTTCTTCCATATCACAAGCTCGTATAAAGCTTATTTTCTCCACACTAATAGATCATACATATTTAGAGAGCAATTTTTATTGCTTGCAACAATGACAACTTACTTGAAGGATCTTACTCAATCCATAGGTAGATATGGTGGACTCTCATGGCAAAACTGGGTTTAAGGATATTTGGAAGCACAAGTAGTATCTCTACTTGGTGTAAGAATTTGGCTAGCATGAGGGGGAAGGCAATCAACATGTTGGATGATCCATGACAATATATTTTATTTCGGATGTAAGAAAACATAACCCATTACGTTGTCTTCCTTGTCAACATCAACTTTTTAGCATGTCATATTTTAATGAGTGCTCACAATCATAAAAGATGTCCAAGATAGTATATTTATATGTGAAAACCTCTCTTTCTTTATTACTTCCTATTAATTGCAACGATGACCAAAACTATGTTTGTCAACTCTCAACAACTTTTATTCATCATACTCTTTATATGTGAAGTCATTACTCTCCATAAGATCAATATGATCTCTTTATTTCTTTTTATTCTTTCTTTTTTTTATTCCCTCAAGATCATAGCAAGATAACCAAGCCCTCGACTCAAGACTAATCTTTATTATATATAGCTCACGGACTCGATTACATAGATAGGATCATAAAAAACTCAAAGCTAGATCATACTAAAACTTTATTCTACTAGATCAAGATATAACCAAAAGGATCGAACTAAGAAAAACGGTAAAGATAGTGTGATGGTGATACGATACCGGGGCATCCCCCAAGCTTGGCAGTTGCCAAGGGGAGTGCCCATACCCATGCGTTTATTTCTCCTTCGGAGGTGGTGATGATGGAGTTGTTGATGGCGTGTGCTTCTTCCTTAATTTGCGCTTGAGGATAGAATTTTGCTCCCTTAGGTCACCGATCTCCTGCTCAAGGCTTAATACTTTTTGCATAGTTCCTGTTTGTTCTCCTGCAAGAGGAAAAGGGATAAACTCGATCTTAGGTTTCTTTGCTCTATCGGGAGGCTTGACTTTTTGAACTCCACATGCATGTCCCCAGGTTGAGGTAATGGGACTTCATCTTCATCTGAGCTCGTCTCCTCCTTTCCCCTAGGATCATAGTCTTCTTCTTCCTCCGATGGTCCAACCACAATGCTCCACGTCCCCGTAGACCTTAGGTCTGCAAGGTAATCAGCCACATAGCTTTCTCCTTCCGAATCTTGGGATGACATATTGCTCTAATCTGCAGAGAATGACTCAAAAAACAGAGGATTTCATGTTCGGTCCCTGCCTAAAACCTTCGGGAATTATATACTGAATTTTTCCCAACCAGAAACAGTATCGACACAAGGGACGCCAGGGTTATAGGGCGTGACCCTCCACCCTCGTGGATGCCTCGTGTCCTTTCGACTACTTCTTATTTTCCTATTTTCTTAAGTATTCCAAAACAAGAGAAAAATTGTTAGAACTGTTTTGGAGTCGGTTTACTTACCGTACCACATACCTATTCCTTTTCGGAGTCTGAAACATGTTCTGGAAAGTGTCCCTTATGTACTCCTCTGGGGTTACGGTGTCAATAACATTGGTTTCAACATTTATGGGATTACCTGAGATATAATGTTTGATTCTTTGACCGTTCACCACCTTCGGATTTGTGCCTTCGAAGTTGTTGATTTTTATGGCACCGGAACGATAGACCTCCTCGATAACGTAAGGACCTTCCCATTTAGAGAGGAGTTTTCCTGCAAAAAATCTTAAACGAGAGTTGTATAACAATAATCCACCTACATTAAACTCACGCTTTTGTATCTTTGTCATGCCATCTTTTAACTTTTTCTTTAAACAAGTTTGGCATTCTCCATAGGCCTGGGTTCTCCATTCATCAAGTGAGCTAATGTCAAATAGTCTCTTCTCACCGGCAAGTTTGAAATCATAATTGAGCTCTTTAATGGCCCAATATGCCTTATGTTCTAGTTCGAGAGGTAAGTGACATGCTTTTCCATAAACCATTTTATACGGAGACATACCCATAGGATTTTTATATGCAGTTCTATAGGCCCATAATGCATCATCAAGTTTCTTGGACCAATTCTTTATAGATCTATTAACAGTCTTTTGCAAAATTAATTTCTCTCTATTACTCAATTCTACTTGACCACTAGACTGTGGGTGGTATGGAGATGCAATTCTATGATTAACATCATACTTAGCAAGCATTTTACGAAAAGCACCATGAATAAAATGTGAACCACCATCAGTCATTAAATATCTAGGGACTCCAAACCTCAGAAAAATAACTTCTTTAAGCATCTTAATAGAGGTGTTATGATCAGCACTACTAGTTGGAATAGCTTCTACCCACTTAGTAACGTAATCAACAGACTAAAAAATATGTGTATACCCATTAGAGGAAGGAAACGGTCCCATATAATCAAAGCCCCAAACATCAAATGGTTCAATAACAAGTGAATAATTCATAGGCATTTCTTGACGTCTACTAATATTACCAATTCTTTGACATTCATCACAAGACAAGACAAACTTACAGCATCTTTGAAAAGAGTAGGCCAATAAAAACCGATTGCAATACCTTATGTGCAGTTCTATCTCCAGTGGTGTCCTCCATAAGCCTCGGAGTGACACTTGCTAGGATCTGTTCCTGTTCATGCTCAGGTACACAACGTCTAATAACACCATCTACTCCTTCTTTATAAAGGTGTGGGTCATCCCAGAAGTAATGTCTTAAATCATAGAAACTTTTTTTTTTGCTGTATGTGAAACTAGGTGGTATAAATTTAGCAACAATGTAATTAGCATAATCAGCATACCATGGAGCAGTACAAGAAGCATTTATGACAGCTAATTGTTCATCAGGAAAACTATCATCAATAGGTAGTGGGTCATCAAGAACATTTTCTAACCTAGACAAGTTGTCTGCAACGGGGTTCTCAGCTCCCTTTCTATCAATAATATGCAAATCAAATTCTTGTAGCAAGAGAACCCATCTAATAAGTCTAGGTTTAGCATCTTTATTTTCCAATATTTAATTAGCTAGCATGATCAGTGTGAACAGTTACTTTAGAATCAACAATATAAGGTCTGGTATTGCGCGTGCTGCGGTGTTGGTGGTGGAGGGTGAAGTCTCTACGGCCTGGTGGGTTAGGATTTGGGGTGTGGTGGGGGTTGGAGCGGAGAGTCAGAGTCACGTTATCATCCCTGCTTCCAAACCTTGTGGAGTGTGGATTGTGCTCCGACATACTCTTGGGCTCCCTCGTGTGTGTGCCGGTTTCGTGTGAAGCGGGGAATTCATGATAAACAGCCTCTCACCCTCAGATGGAGAGTTGTGCTGTGATAAGGGCTCCTGCCCGCTCACTCCCCCCCTGATGGGTGTGTGTGTGGTCGCGGCCCGGAGTGAGCGCATGGTTTGTGTGTGGTGTGTGTGGTGGCGCGGTGGTGAGTGGTGTGAGGAGCAAGGTCTAGGTTTCGCGCCTCTGAGGGCAGGCATATTGTGCTTGGTGTGTGCAGGGCGCATCCGGGCTGTCAAAGGCAGGCGTTGCCACACGCACTGGAGCAGCTGTCGTTAACAGAATGCTTTCTCTTTTCTTCTTCTCATTGGATTCCTGGCTGTACTCGCCTTGTATTCAACTCTTTTATTCTTGTCCCGCTCAGTTATGGGGATGTAACAGCACTCGACTATGATCATGCATGTAATACTCTTTTACTTCTCGATGTCCAGGTAATATATGGCTGTCTGAGGCCCAGGTCACACGTCACGCATAGTGGGGTTGTCGTGCGGAGGCCACATCCGCAGTTGCGTTTGCGCAGTGGAGTGGCCTGTTCCTAGTCCTCATTCTTTCCTTTGGTGGAGGGCGGTCGGTGTTTGTATGCTTGTTTTCGTGATGGCTAGTGCTGGGTGCATTTCTCTTTTATTGGGGTTTATGCGATCCGGATTCTTTGGAGTGCTGATGTTGCTCCATTCCCTTTTTCCGTTGGATATTTTTTGTATGGCCGTAATCAATCTCATTATTGTGGAGTTACTTCATCCTCAGGATAGGGGTCCGAGAATGTTTTTGACTTTCATAGGTTATTTTCTAGATGCTTGTCTGACTCACGATTTCTACGTCTTGCTGCATTCTTAGATGACAAAAGCGTAACCATGTTTTTGTACATGTCGGAGTATAGTCATACGATTGCGGTACTTGCTATTGATATCTTCCTGGTCGGGATTTTTAATGTCTCCTTTTAGGCATATAGCTTCTTCCCTTAGCCTTAGCAAAAGCCGGGCTCCCCAAGAAACTTTTTGCGCTCTATTGGGGGCGGGGAGCGAACATGGCTGGCTTGAATGGAGCGTCCGGTATACCTTGATTCGCTTTAAGAGGCGGCTTTTGTCAGATGATATGCATCTCACTTTACTTTATCAACTCCTTACCTCGGTTAGCGAGATTGCTCGTACATTATCCTTCATTTTAACAGGAACAACCGACTCGGTATGGTGCCAAGAGCTGAAACTCTAAGTTTTCTTCAAGCATCTCGGTGTAAGACGTGGACGGGATCAAGGGGGCTGTAAGGGCTCGGCAGATTCTGGGTTGCAAAAGAAGTTCACTGCAGGGGAGGGAATTTCATCGACAAAAACTATAGGGGCGCCCTTCACACTTCCTTTCTTTTCTGCAGACATGGGATCCTTGCCGGCTGTTCAGAAATTATACATTTTCAGTGTGTCTTTATTGCATACTTTTTTGGAAATATTGGCAACGACGAAGTTTGCGCCTTGGATTGTTGGGTCGGTTTCTTCCGGTGGTCCTACCTATTTTCTTATTCTGGTCTAGATACGTTATCTGCCGCGCAGATGTCTAATATGATAATTCGGCCGGGGTTTCGGCTTCTTCTTGGTGGTAGTAATACACTGGTTGGCCATTATGCTGGTATGGCTTGCTTCTATTGATGTCCCCTGGATTTTGTGCCTTCGGTTGAAGTTGCTTTTTATGGCCCGGCGTGCTCTCGTAGTGGGGCTTCCCTTTTGTCAGAGAGCGTGAGATATAGTTGCCTTTGTTCCTGATCTCTCTTAGTCCGGACAGCGTTGAGTTTTTGAAAACTCAAGTGTCTCTTCTCAAGTTTCTGTAACTTCTTCTGTTTCCCTTTTAGATCTGTATAGTCAACACAGAGTTTGTCTTAGTTTTTATGTTGGGATTTTTAATTCTGTCTGTTTGTCTCTTTCATCATGGGATTTGCTCCCTTTTCGCTGTTTGATCATATTGATTGCAAGCTCTATATAACGAGTAGTAATAGGGTTGCCTTATGTTCTAGTAATGATCCTTCTGCCTGTTGTGTTGTCCTTTGCTAGTGTTTTCGCATTTATTTTAATTTTACTGGCGATTAATATCATCAGGCCCATCTACCCTGAGGTAATTTTATTTTCTCTTATGCCAGTTTATTAGATCTATTTGTCATAGTTCTCTGAGCTCTTTCTACTTTGCCCGTTTTGCCTTCATTTGTTCTCTCTCTTCTCCCTTGCCCACTGCTGTGGGTGATCTGTGGCGTGCTATGCTTGGTCTTGTTTTGAAAACTCTGTCTTTTTGTGCACCCGGTCAATTCATCGTTTATTAGTCCTGATATTAGTAGGAGTAGCACCAGTCTTTAGATCATTCCGATCTTCTCCGTGCGTGCTCTCCGGGAACACTATGTGGTTTAGAATATTCTTTTAAGACCACTGATCTATATCTTAAAATAACGAAGGTTTTGTTCAGTAACTATCTAGTTGGATGCTTCTACCAGTGTACGTTCCCGCATAATGCTGGTATATCGTTGTAGTAGCAATGGCGTGCGTTTCCCAGTCTAATCACGACTCAACGAATTCTTTAGTAAGTTGTTTAATTTCTGATTTTGCTTCTTCCATTTCTTCTTTTTGCGTTTTTGTAATTTGATACATTTTTGATTCTCACTTGAGGACGAATCATTCGCGGAGTTTGCGTTGAGTGGGAGTATCAGACTGCACAATAACGGTTGCCGATACTTTTAAAGGGTTGTTTTTCTATCGTCCTCTTGCTCCATTTTTTTTGCTGTGCATAGAGCGGGACTAATGCTGTCTTTGGATAGGTTCATCTCACCGCTCGTTAATTATCTAAAATGATTTTGGAGCGTGGCCATAGCATGTGGTCGGTTGTGTTCTTTCAGATTTTTCACGTTCTCAATAATTGTCTTGTTATCTTCCTCTGAGAGTATAGACAGTTAACTTTTTTGTCGAGATGTGGTCGTTCCGGTTACAGCGACTAATAATAAGTCTACTGATTCTTAGGATTTTTTTTTTGTTTGTGGTTGTGGTAATTTATTCTTGCTTTAATTATCGATTGTGCATTCTAACAGTCGATCGAGGGCATCTTAGGTTTGGGAAAGTCTATGCTGTTTTTGAGTCAATCGTGAAAGTTGTTTTTACTTGCAGAGCACGGTTGTTCCGTTGTCCAATCCCATTGGAGCGTGTAGTATCGAGTACTCCTCCTAGAATTTACACTGGCTGTTGTGTTTTCTCAAGAATGCCACACTGTTTTGGTGTTTTTATAAAGGCATTACACATTTACTGTTTCTCCTTTCTTTCTTCATCTAAATCATTTCATTTTCATGGAATCCTATCATAATGATATGTTTGTTTATATAGTTGTTAGGGATCCATTAGGATGGTCCACTATAAGCTTGGTTCGTACGAATCGCTCTAGTTACCTCATATAATGTTATCGGTATTGCTTGATAATGTCATCAGTTCGTGCGGTGTTCATGGGGTGTCTATGAAATTTTGCAAAATTAAAATCATGAGACATATCCCCTAAACCAACAGTAGCAATATCCTTTTCGCAGTCTATCTTAGCATTAACAGTATTCAAGAAGGATCTACCAAATATAATGGGACAAAAGTCATCTTGTGGGGAAGCAAGAACAAGAAAATCAGTAGGATATTTAATTTCCCCACACAAGACTTCAACATCTCTAACAATCCCAAATGGTGAAATAGTATCTCTATTGGCAAGCTTAATAGTAACATCAATATCTTCTATCTCAGCAGGTGCAATATCATGCATAATTTCTTTGTATAAAATATAAGATTCTCACTGCACTAGCACCCATATCACATAAGCCATGATAACAGTGATCTCCTATTTTAACAGAAACAACAGGCATGCCAACAACAGGTCTATGTTTATTTTTAGTATCGGGTCTAGCAATTCTAGGAGCTTCATCACAGAAGTAAATAACATGCCCTTCAATATTATTGACCAAGAGATCCTTAACCATAGCAATACTAGGTTCAACTTTAATTTGCTCAGAGAGTGTAGGTGTTCTAGTATTACTCTTACGAACCACAGTTGAAGGTTTAGCATGATCCTTTATTCTAACAGGGAAAGGTGGTTTCTCAATATAAGCGATAGGAACAATAGGATCAACATTATAAGTGATAGTCTTTTCTTCAACTTTAATAGGTTCAACTACTTTTACTTCAATGGGAGGATGATATTTAAACCACTTCTCCTTAGGGAGATCAACATGAGTAGCAAATGATTCACAGAAAGAAGCTACTATCTCAGAGTCAAGTCCATATTTAGTGCTAAATTCACGAAAAGCATCGGTATCCATAAAAGATTTAACACAATCAAACTTAGGTGTTATACCTGACTCCTTACCTTCGTCGAGTTCCCAATCTTCAGAGTTGCGTTTAATTCTTTCCAATAAATCCCATCTGAATTCAATAGTCTTCATCATAAAAGAACCAGTACAAGAAGTATCGAGCATGGAGCGATTATTGAGAGAAAGCCGAGCATAAATTTTTTGAATAATAATTTCTCTTGAGAGCTCATGATTGGGGCATGAATATAACATTGACTTAAGCCTCCCCCAAGCTTGAGCGATGCTTTCTCCTTCGCGAGGCCAAAAATTATATATATAATTACGATCACGATGAACAAGATGCATAGGATAAAACTTCTGATGAAATTCCAATTTCAATCGTTTGTAGTTCCATGATCCCATATCATCACATAGCCTATACCATGTCAATGCCTTTCCCTTCAAAGATAAAGGGAAGACCTTCTTCTTGATAACATCCTCGGGCATACCTGCAAGCTTAAATAATCCACAAACTTCATCCACATAGATTAGGTGCAAATCGGGATGTAATGTTCCATCTCCTGTAAAAGGATTAGCTAGCAAGTTTCTCTATCATACCCGAAGGAATTTCAAAGTAAACATTTTCAGTAGGTTCAGTAGGTTGAGGAGCAACTCTTTGCTCTACTGGTCGGGGTGAAGATACCCCGAACAAGCCCCTCAAAGGATTATTTTCCATAGTAACAAGTGACAGTAAATTTCAGCACACTATATAAATTTTCTTACCAAATTCCACCTACCAAAGGCGCTTCACTCCCCGGCAACGGCGCCAGAAAAAGAGTCTTGATGACCCACAAGTATAGGGGATCTATCGTAGTCCTTTCGATAAGTAAGAGTGTCGAACCCAACGAGGAGCAGAAGGAAATGACAAGTTTTCAGTAAGGTATTCTCTGCAAGCACTGAAATTATCGGTAACAGATAGTTTTGTGATAAGGTAATTCGTAACAAGTAACAAAAGTAAACAAGGTGCAAGGTGGCCCAATCCTTTTTGTAGCAAAGGACAAGCCTGGACAAACTCTTATATAAAGGAAAGCGCTCCCGAGGACACATGGGAATTATCGTCAAGCTAGTTTTTCATCATGCTCATATGATTCGCTCGTTACTTTGATAATTTGATATGTGGGTGGACCGGTGCTTGGGTACTCCCTTCCTTGGACAAGCATCCCACTTATGATTAACCCCCTCGCAAGCATCTGCAACTACGAAAGAAGAATTAAGGTAAACCTAACCATAGCATGAAACATATGGATCCAAATCAGCCCCTTACGAAGCAACGCATAAACTAGGGTTTAAGCTTCTGTCACTCTAGCAACCCATCATCTACTTATTACTTCCCAATGCCTTCCCCTAGGCCCAAATATGGTGAAGTGTCATGTAGTCGACGTTCACATAACACCACTAGAGGAAAGACAACATACATCTCATCAAAATATCGAACGAATACCAAATTCACATGACTACTTATAGCAAGACTTCTCCCATGTCCTCAGGAACAAACGTAACTCACAAATCATATTCATGTTCATAATCAGAGGGGTATTAATATGCATAAAGGATCTGAACATATAATCTTCCACCGAATAAACCAACTAGCATCAACTACAAGGAGTAATCAACACTACTAGCAACCCACATGTACCAATCTGAGGTTTTGAGACAAAGATCGGATACAAGAGATGAACTAGGGTTTGAGAGGAGATGGTGCTGGTGAAGATGTTGATGGAGATTGACCCCCTCCCGATGAGAGGATCGATGGTGATGACGATGGTGATGATTTCCCCCTCCCGGAGGGATGTTTCCCCGGCAAACAGCTCCGCGGAGCCCTAGATTGGTTCCGCCAAGGTTCCACCTCGAGACGGCGCTTCGTCCCGAAAGCTTCCTTCTATTTTTTTTCCAGGGCAAAAGACACCTTATACCAGAAGATGGGCATCAGGGGGCTTCCAGGTGGCCCACGAGGCAGGGGGCGCGCCCAGGGGGTAGGGCGGCCCTCCACCCTCGTGGACAGTGGGTGGCCCCCCTCTGGTGCTTTCTTCGCCAATATTTTTAATATATTCCAAAACTGACTTTCGTGGAGTTTCAGGACTTTTGGAGTTGTGCAGAATAGGTCTCTAATATTTCCTTTTTCCAGCCCAGAATTCCAGCTGCCGGCATTCTCCCTCTTCATGTAAACCTTGTAAAATAAGAGAGAAAAGGCATAATTAT
Source organism: Triticum urartu (assembly GCF_003073215.2). Taxonomy (NCBI): domain Eukaryota; kingdom Viridiplantae; phylum Streptophyta; class Magnoliopsida; order Poales; family Poaceae; genus Triticum; species Triticum urartu. The sequence continues at coordinate 278,945,374 of NC_053028.1, forward strand.
TGTGACATAATGTGTAATAACAGCCCATAATGCAATAAATATCAATATAAAAGCATGACGCAAAATGGATATATCAGAACTCTAGCGTAGATCGAACGGAAAATAGAATACGTGTTATTTTAGTATGCACAGTGCTTGGCAGCAATTTATGTTTGTAAGAGCAAGTACTAGTATAAAAAGACTGATGTTTATTCTGTTGGATTCATACTATTCTCTCAGGTTTATACTATGGGATATCTTATCTTAGTTTATGTGGTTGTGAAGCACTAATTATGTACTGAATTTTTAAAATCCTATGATCTTGACAAAATGTGTAATGGATGTCATGAATTGTACTGATATTCAGTTTGCAAAGACTTCCATTTGTCTGAAATGAATCAGTTTGCAATTTTGCCATATACGATGTATTCAGGTTTGAAGTGTCATTTTCAGAGCAGCAACAAGATGTATTGTTGATAATATAGCAGTAAGAACAACAATGAAATATGTTTCCACTTCATTTTGGATAACACACACAATGTTATATTTTTTGCCAGAAACCATAGCCCACATAGATAACAAGTATGCAGTCACATTGATACGTCTCCAACGTATCTATAATTTTTGATTGCTCCATGCTATATTATCTACTGTTTTGGACATTATTGGGCTTTATTATATCACTTTTATATTATTTTTGGGACTAACCTATTAACCGGAGGCCCAGCCCAGAATTGTTTTGCCTATTTTAGGGTTTCGAAGTAGAAAAAGAATATCAAACGGAGTCCAAACGGAATGAAACCTTCGGGAACGTGATTTTCTGGAACGAACATGATCCAGGAGACTTGGACCCTACGTCAAGCAACCAACAGGGAAGCCACGAGGTAGGGGGCGCGCCCACCCCCCCCCCCCCCAGGCGCCCCTCCACCCTCGTGGGCCCCCTGTTGCTCCACCGACGTACTCCTTCCTCCTATATATACCTACGTACCCCCAAGACCAAGATACGGAGCCAAAAACCTAATTCCACCGCCACAACTTCTCTGTATCCACGAGATCCCATCTTGGGGCCTGTTCCGGAGCTCCGCCGAGAGGGCATCCATCACGGAGGGCTTCTACATCAACACCATAGCCTCTTCGATGAAGTGTGAGTAGTTTACCTCAGACCTTCGGGTCCATAGTTATTAGCTAGATGGCTTCTTCTCTCTTTTGGGATCTCAATACAATGTTCCCCCCTCTCTTGTGGAGATCTATTCGGATGTAATCTTCTTTTTGCGTGTGTTTGTTGAGACCGATGAATTGTGGGTTTATGATCAAGTTATCTATGAACAATATTTGAATCTTCTCTGAATTCTTTTATGTATGATTGGTTATCTTTGCAAGTCTCTTCGAATTATCAGTTTGGTTTGGCCTACTAGATTGATCTTTCTTGCAATGGGAGAAGTGCTTAGCTTTGGGTTCAATCTTGCGTGTCCTTTCCCAGTGACAGTAGGGGCAGCAAGGCACGTATTGTATTGTTGCCATCGAGGATAACAAGATGGTTTTTTTTATCATATTGCATGAATTTATCCCTCTACATCATGTCATCTTGCTTAAGGCGTTACTCTTCTTATGAACTTAATACTCTAGATGCATGCTGGATAGCGGTCGATGTGTGGAGTAATAGTAGTAGATGCAGGCAGGAGTCGGTCTACTTGTCTCGGACGTGATGCCTATATACATGATCATACCTAGATATTCTCATAACTATGCTCAATTCTGTCAATTGCTCAACATTAATTCGTTCACCCACCGTAAAATACTTATGCTCTTGAGAGAAGCCACTAGTGAAACCTATGGCCCCAGGTCTATCTTTCATCATATTAATCTTACCAATACTTAGTTATTTCCTTTGCTTTTTTTTGCTTTTTTTACTTTGCATCTTTATCACAAAAATACCAAAAATATTATCTTATCATATCTATCAGATCTCACTCTCGTAAGTGACCGTGAAGGGATTGACAACCCCTTTATCGCGTTGGTTGCGAGGATTTATTTGTTTTGTGCAGGTACAAGGGACTCACGCGTAGCCTCCTACTGGATTGATACCTTGGTTCTCAAAAACTGAGGGAAATACTTACGCTACTTTGCTGCATCATCCCTTCCTCTTCAGGAAACCAACGCAGTGCTCAAGAGGTAGCAAGAAGGATTTCTGGCGCCGTTGCCGGGGAGGTCTACGCAAAAGTCAACATACCAAGTACCCATCACATACCCTTATCTCCCGCATTACATTATTTGCCATTTGCCTCTCGTTTTCCTCTCCCCCACTTCACCCTTGCCGTTTTTATTCGCCTCTCTCTCTATCCTCCCTCTCTTTCTCTATTTGCCTCTTTTGCCCGTTCCTCGTTTGCTTGTGTGTTGGATTGTTCCATGTCACGATGGCTCAACATAACACTAAATTGTGTGACTTCACCAATACCAACAACAATGGTTTTATTAGCACTCCGATTGCTCCTCTTACTGATGTTGAATCTTGTAAAATTAATACTGCTTTGCTGAATCTTGTCATGAAAGATCTGTTTTCCGGCCTTCCTAGTGAAGATGCCGCTACCCATCTAAATAGCTTCGTTGATTTGTGTGATATGCAAAAGAAGAAAGATGTGGATAATGATATTGTTAAATTGAAGCTATTTCCTTTTTCGCTTAGAGATCGTGCTAAAGCTTGGTTTTCGTCTTTGCCTAAAAATAGTATTGATTCATGGAACAAGTGCAAAGATGCTTTTATCTCTAAGTATTTTCCTCCCGCTAAGATCATCTCCCTTAGAAATGATATTATGAATTTTAAGCAACTTGATCATGAACATGTTGCACAAGCTTGTGAGAGAATGAAACTAATGATACGTAACTGCCCTACTCATGGTTTAAATTTGTGGATGATTATACAAAAAATTTATGCCTGATTGAATTTTGCTTCTAGAAATCTTTTAGATTCGGCCGCGGGAGGCACTTTTATGGAAATCACTTTAGGAGAAGCTACTAAACTCCTAGATAATATTGTGGTTAATTATTCTCAATGGCATACTGAAAGATCTACTAATAAAAAGGTGCATGCAATAGAAGAAATTAATGTTTTGAGTGGAAAGATGGATGAACTTATGAAATTATTTGCTAGTAATAGTGTTTCTTATGATCCCAATGATATGCCCTTGTCTACTTTGATTGATAATAATAATGAATCTATGGATGTGAATTTTGTTGGTAGGAACAATTTTGGTAACAACGCATATAGAGGAAATTTCAATCCTAGGCCTTATCCTAGTAATCCCTCTAATAAGTATGGTAATTCCTACAACAATTCTTATGGAAATTATAATAAGATGCCCTCTGATTTTGAATCTAATATTAAAGAATTTATTACTTCGCAAAAGAATTTTAATGCTGTGATTGAAGAAAAATTGCTTAAGATTGATGAGTTGGCTAGGAACGTTGATAGAATTTCTCTTGATGTTGATTCTTTGAAACTTAGATCTATTACACCTAATCATGATATCAATGGGTCTCTCAAAGTCATGAGAATTTCCATTGATGAGTGCAAAGAAAGAACCGCTAGGATGCTTGCTAAGAAAGATGCCTTTATAAGAGCGTGTTCTTCTAGTTCCTATGAAAATAAAGATGAAGATCTAAAAGTTATTGATGTGCCCCCTATTAAATATTTGTTTTGCAATATGAATCTTGATAATGATGGGACTGAATATGATCCACCTTTACCTAGAAGGCGTTCCAAGATTTTGGAATTTTTTGATCTTGATGCTAAAATTGATAAAAGTGGGATTGAAGAAATTAAAACCCTAGATGTTGCTAAACCCACTATTATGGATTTCAAGGAATTTAACTATGAAAATTGCTCTTTGATTGATTGTATTTCCTTGTTGCAATCCGTGCTAAATTCTCCTCACGCTTATAGTCAAAATAAAGCGTTTACTAAACATATCGTTGATGCCTTGATGCAATCTTATGAAGAAAAACTTGAATTGGAAGTTTCATCCCTAGAAAACTTTATGGATTGCCTACCAAAGATGGCAATACCTAGATCTATCCTTGCTTGTTATGCCTAGCTAGGGGCGTTAAACGATAGCGCTTGTTGGGAGGCAACCCAATTTTATTTTTATTCCTTGTTGCTCCTGTTTAGTAATAAATAATTTATCTAGCCTCTGTTTTGGTTGTGTTTTTTGTGTTTAATTAGTGTTTGTGCCAAGTAGAACCGTTGGGAAGACTTGGGGAAAGTCTTGTTACACTTGCTGTAAAAAACAGAAACTTTAGCGCTCACGAGAACTGCTGCCATTTTTATTTGGAAAGTGATATTTAGTTAATTCTTTTGCAGATGATTAATAGATAAATTCTCACGTCCAGAAATTTATTTTAGAATTTTTGGGTTCCAGATCTTGCGCTAGCTACAGATTACTACAGACTGTTCTGTTTTTGACAGATTCTGTTTTTCGTGTGTTGTTTGTTATTTTGATGAATCTATGGCTAGTAAAATAGTTTATAAACCATAGAGAAGTTGGAATACAGTAGGTTTAACACCAATATAAATAAATAATGAGTTCATTACAGTACCTTGAAGTGGTCTTTTGTTTTCTTTCGCTAACGGAGCTCACGAGATTTTCTACTTTGAGTTTTGTGTTGTGAAGTTTTCAAGTTTTGGGTAAAGATTTGATGGATTATGGAACAAGGAGTGGCAAGAGCCTAAGCTTGGGGATGCCCATGGCACCCCCAAGATAATCTAAGGACACCTAAAAGCCAAAGCTTGGGGATGCCCCGGAAGGCATCCCCTCTTTCGTCTACTTCTATCGGTAACTTTACTTGGAGCTATATTTTTATTCGCCACATGATATGTGTTTTGCTTGGAGCGTCTTTACTTTTTAGTTTAACACAATCATCCTTGCTGTACACACCTTTTGAGAGAGCCATACATGATTTGGAATTTGTTAGAATACTCTATGTGCTTCGCTTATATCTTTTGAGTTATATTTTTGCTCTAGTACTTCACTTATATCTTTTAGAGCACGGTGGTGGATTTGTTTTATAGAAACTATTGATCTCTCATGCTTCACTTAGATTATTTTGAGAGTCTTAAAATATGGTAATTTTCTTAAAATCCTAATATGCTAGGTATTCAAGAGTTAGTAAAATTTTCTTAATGAGTGTTTTGAATACTAAGAGAAGTTTGATGCTTGATGATTGTTTTGAGATATGGAGGTAATAATATCAAAGTCGTGCTAGTTGAGTAGTTGTGAAATTGAGAAATGCTTGTGTTGAAGTTTGCAAGTCCCGTAGCATGCACGTATGGTAAACGTTATGTAACAAATTTGAAACATGAGGTGTTATTTGATTGTCCTCCTTATGAGTGGCGGTCGGGGACGAGCGATGGTCTTTTCCTACCAATCTATCCCCCTAGGAGCATGCGCGTTGTACCGAGGTTTTTGATGACTTGTAGATTTTTGCAATAAGTATGTGAGTTCTTTATGACTAATGTTGAGTCCATGGATTATACGCACTCTCACCCTTCCATCCTTGCTAGCCTCTTCGGTACCGTGCATTGCCCTTTCTCACATTGAGAGTTGGCGCAAACTTCGCCGGTGCATCCAAACCCCGTGATATGATACGCTCTTTCACACTAAAACCTCCTTATATCTTCCTCAAAACAGCCACCATACCTACCTATTATGGCATTTCCATAGCCATTCCGAGATATATTGCCATGCAACTTTCCACCATTCCGTTTATCATGACACATTCATCATTGTCATATTGCTTAGCATGATCATGTAGTTGACATAGTATTTGTGGCAAAGCCACCGTTCATAATTCTTTCATACATGTCACTCTTGGTTCATTGCATATCCCGGTACACCGGGAGGCATTCATATAGAGTCATACTTTGTTCTAGTATCGAGATGTAAATAAATAGAAGTGTGATGATCATCATTTTCTAGAGCATTGTCCCAAGTGAGGAATTATAAAAAAAGGAAAATAAAAAAAAAGAGAAGGCCAAAAATGAGAGAAAAAGAGAGAAGGGACAATGTTACTATCCTTTGCCACACTTGTGCTTCAAAGTAGCACCATAATCTTCATGATAGAGAGTCTCTTGTTTTGTCACTTTCATATACTAGTGGGAATTTTCATTATAGAACTTGGCTTGTATATTCCAACAATGGGCCTCCTCAAGTGCCCTAGGTCTTCGTGAGCAAGCAAGTTGGATGCACACCCACTTAGTTTCTTTTGTTGAGCTTTCATACATTTATAGCTCTAGTGCATCCGTTGCATGGCAATCCCTACTCCTTGCATTAACATCAATCGGTGGGCATCTCCATAGCCCATTGATTAGCCTCGTTGATGTGAGACTTTCTCCTTTTTGTCTTCTCCACATAACCCCCCTCATTATATTCTATTCCACCCATAGTGCTATGTCCATGGCTCGCGCTCATATATTGCGTGAAAGTTTATAGGTTTGAGATTACTAAAGTATGAAACAATTGCTTGGCTTGTCATCGGGGTTGTGCATGATGAGAGCATTCTTGTGTGACGAAAAATGGAGCATGACTAAACTATATGATTTTGTAGGGATGAACTTTCTTTGGCCATGTTATTTTGAGAAGACATAATTGCTTAGTTAGTATGCTTGAAGTATTATTATTTTTATGTCAATATGAACTTTTGTCTTGAATCTTTCGGATCTGAATATTCATACCACAATTAAGAAGAATTACATTAAAATTATGCCAAGTAGCACTCCGCATCAAAAATTCTGTTTTTATCATTTACCTACTCGAGGACGAGCAGGAATTAAGCTTGGGGATGCTTGATACGTCTCCAACGTATCTATAATTTTTGATTGCTCCATGCTATATTATCTACTGTTTTGGACATTATTGGGCTTTATTATCCACTTTTATATTATTTTTGGGACTAACCTATTAACCGGAGGCCCAGCCCAGAATTGTTGTTTTTGCCTGTTTTAGGGTTTCGAAGAAAAGGAATATCAAACGGAGTCCAAACGGAATGAAACCTTCGGGAACGTGATTTTCTCAACGAACAAGACCAGGAGACTTGGACCCTACGTCAAGACACAAAAGAGAGGCCACGAGGTAGGGGGCGCGCCTACCCCCCCCCCCAGGCGCGCCCTCCACCCTCGTGGGCCCCTGTTGCTCCACCGACGTACTCCTTCCTCCTATATATACCTACGTACCCCCAAATGATCAGATACGGAGCCAAAACCCTAATTCCACCGCCGCAACTTTCTGTATCCACGAGATCCCATCTTGGGGCCTGTTCCGGAGCTCCGCCGGAGGGGGCATCGATCACGGAGGGCTTCTACATCAACACCATAGCCCCTCCGATGAAGTGTGAGTAGTTTACCTCAGACCTACGGGTCCATAGTTAGTAGCTAGATGGCTTCTTCTCTCTTTTTGGATCTCAATACAATGTTCTCCCCCTCTCTTGTGGAGAACTATTCGATGTAATCTTCTTTTTGCGGTGTGTTTGTTGTGAGACCGATGAATTGTGGGTTTATGATCAAGTCTATCTATGAACAATATTTGAATCTTCTCTGAATTCTTTTATGTATGATTGGTTATCTTTGCAAGTCTCTTCGAATTATCAGTTTGGTTTGGCCTACTAGATTGATCTTTCTTGCAATGGGAGAAGTGCTTAGCTTTGGGTTCAATCTTGCGGTGTCCTTTCCCAGTGACAGTAGGGGCAGCAAGGCACGTATTGTATTGTTTCCATCGAGGATAACAAGATGGGGTTTTCATCATATTGCATGAGTTTATCCCTCTACATCATGTCATCTTGCTTAAGGCGTTACTCTATTTTCATTAACTTAATACTCTAGATGCATGCTGGATAGCGGTCGATGAGTGGAGTAATAGTAGTAGATGCAGGCAGGAGTTGGTCTACTTGTCTCGGACGTGATGCCTATATACATGATCATACCTAGATATTCTCATAACTATGCTCAATTCTGTCAATTGCTCAACAGTAATTTGTTCACCCACCGTAGAATACTTATGCTCTCGAGAGAAGCCACTAGTGAAACCTATGGCCCCCGGTCTATCTTCATCATATTAATCTCCTACTACTTAGTTATTTCCTTTGCTTTTTTACTTTGCATCTTTATCACAAAAATACCAAAAATATTATCTTATCATATCTATCAGATCTCACTCTCGTAAGTGGATGTGTAGGATTGACAACCCCTTATCGCGTTGGTGCGAGGATTTATTTGTTTTGTGCAGGTGCGAGACTCGTGCATAGCCTCCTACTGGAATTTTGCTACCTTGGTTCTCAAAAACTGAGGGTAAACACTTACGCTACTTTGCTGGCATCATCTCTTCCTCTTCAGGGAAAACCAACGCAGTGCTCAAGAGGTATGCCCCAATCATAGCTCTCAAGAGAAATTATTATTCAAAAAAATTATGCTCGGCTTTCTCTCAATAATCGCTCCATGCTCGATACTTCTTGTACTGGTTCTTTTATGATGAAGACTATTGAATTCAAATGGGATTTATTGGAAAGAATTAAACGCAACTCTGAAGATTGGGAACTCGACGAAGGTAAGGAGTCAGGTATAACACCTAAGTTTGATTGTGTTAAATCTTTTATGGATACCGATGCTTTTCGTGAATTTAGCACTAAATATGGACTTGACTCTGAGATAGTAGCTTCTTTCTTGTGAATCATTTGCTACTCATGTTGATCTCCCTAAGGAGAAGTGGTTTAAATATCATCCTCCCATTGAAGTAAAAGTAGTTGAACCTATTAAAGTTGAAGAAAATACTATCACTTATAATGTTGATCCTATTGTTCCTACCGCTTATATTGAGAAACCACCTTTCCCTGTTAGAATAAAGGATCATGCTAAAGCTTCAACTGTGGTTCGTAAGAGTAATATAGAACACCTACACCCTCTGAGCAAATTAAAGTTGAACCTAGTATTGCTATGGTTAAGGATCTCTTGGTCGATAATATTGATGGGCATGTTATTTACTTCTGTGATGAAGCTGCTAGAATTGCTAGACCCGATACTAATAAACATAGACTGTTGTAGGCATGCCTGTTGTTTCTGTTAAAATAGGAGATCATTGCTATCATGGCTTATGTGACATGGGTTCTAGTGCAAGTGCAATACCTCATTCCTTATACAAGAAATTATGCATGATATTGCACCTGCTGAGATAGAAGATATTGATGTTACTAATTAAGCTTGCCAATAGAGATACTATTTCACCAGTTTGGGATTGTTAGAGATGTTGAAGTCTTGTGTGGGAAAGTTAAATATCCCCTGATTTTCTTGTTCTTGGTTCCCCACAAGATGACTTTTGTCCCATTATATTTG
>NC_053028.1:278955725-278987079 GCF_003073215.2 Triticum urartu
GTGAAGGGTGAACACCATGACTCTTATAAGGTAGGAGATAAAAGTAAAAGATAGGCCCTTCGCAGAGGGAAGCAGAGGTTGTCATGCGCTTTTATGGTTGGATGCACAAAATCTTAATGTGAAAGAACGTCACTTTATATTGCCACTTGTGATATGGACCTTTATTATGCAGTCCGTCGCTTTTATTTCTTCCATATCACACGATCGTATAAAGCTTATTTTCTCCCACACTAATAAGTCATACATATTTAGAGAGCAATTTTTATTGCTTGCACCAATGACAACTTACTTGGAGGATCTTACTCAATCCATAGGTAGGTATGGTGGACTCTCATGGCAAAACTGGTTTAAGGGTGTTTGGAAGCACAAGTAGTATCTCTACTTGGTGCAAAGAATTTGGCTAGCATGAGGGGGAAAGGCAAGCTCAATCATGTTGGATGATCCATGACAATATAATTTATCTCAGATGTAAGAAAACATAACCCATTACGGTTGGCTTCCTTGTCCAACGTCGACTCTTTAGCATGTCATATTTTAATGAGTGCTCACAATCATAAAAGATGTCCAAGATAGTATATTTATATGTGAGGACCTCTCTTTCTTTATTACTTCCTATTAATTGCAATGATGACCAAAACCATGTTTGTCAACTCTCGAGAACTTTTATTCATCATACTTTTTATATGTGAGCTCATTACTCTCCATAAGATCCATATGATCTCTTTTATTTCCTTTTTATTCTTTCTCTTTCTTTTATTCCCTCAAGATCATAGCAAGATAATCAATCCCTGGACTCAGCACTAATCTTTATATATATATAGCTCATGGACTCGATTACATAGAAGGATCATAAAGCAAAACTCACAACTAGATCATACTAAGAACTTTTATTCTACTAGATCAAAATATTATCGAAAGGATCGAACTAAGAAAAGCGTAAAGATAAAAGTGATGGTGATACAATACCAGGGCACTCCCCCAAGCTGGGCAGCTGCCAAGGGGAGTGCCATACCCATGTGATTAATATGTCTTTTGCCGGTGAAGGAGTTGTTGGTGATGGTGGATAGTCGCACATTGAGCGTAGGAGATCTTCCAACTTGTGGATAATGCCCTTGAGTGCAATGGTATGCTCCTTCAACAAAATATTTTCACGTGTGAGATATTTGTTTTGTATACGAGCTAACTCAATCATCTTGAAAGCTTCGATCTCAGTTGGGGTAAGAAGATTGTGATCAAGTTGAAGGATGTCTTCTGTTGCTGGAACTTGGTCCTCCGTGGCCTTCTTGATCCCTTCATCCTTGTTGATCTCCATGGGTTCTTCTCTCTTCAGCTCTATCTTCATTAGCCAAGCATCGTTGCCCCCATTGTTGGAGGAGGAGGGAGATGACATGATGCTTGGCATTGACAACCCTGGCAGAAAACAGCTTGAAACAAGAATAGAGGATTTTTGCGTTATACGGTGGTCAAAACCTTCGGGAGATTATTTAATGAATTTTTACCGAGCAAATTACGTATCGTGCAAGAAAACGGAGTCCAGAGAGCGCACGAGGTGCCCACGAGGCAGGGGGCGCATCCTCCACCCTCGTGGAGCCCTCGTGTCCTTCCCGGACTGCTTCTTATTTTTCTATTTTTATAAATATTCCAAAATGGAGGAAAATTGCCATTAGAACTGTTTTGGAGTTGTTTTACTTACCGTACCACATACCTATTCCTTTTTGGAGTCTGAAACATTCCGTAAGGTGTCCCTAATGTATTCCTCCGGGGTTACGGTTTCAATAACATTGGTTTCAACATTTATAGGATTACCTCAGATATAATGTTTAATTCTTTGACCATTCACCACCTTCGGATTTGTTCCTTCAAAGTTGTTGATTTTTATGGCACTGGAACGATAGACCTCCTCGATAACGTAAGGACCTTCCCATTTAGAGACAAGTTTTCCTGCAAAAAATCTTAAACGAGAGTTGTATAGCAATACATAATCACCTACATTAAACTCACGCTTTTGTTTTCTTTTGTCATGCCATCTTTGAACTTTTTCTTTAAATAATTTGGCATTTTCATAGGCTTGGGTTCTCCATTCATCAACTGAGCTAATGTCAAATAACCTCTTCTCACCGACAAGTTTGAAATCATAATTGAGCTCTTTAACAACCCAATAAGCCTTATGTTCTAGTTCGAGAGGTAAGTGACATGCCTTTTCCATAAACCATTTTATACAGAGCATACCCATAGGATTTTTATATGCAGTTCTATAGGCCCATAATGCATCATCAAGTTTCTTGGACCAATTCTTTCTAGATCTATTACAGTCTTTTTAAAATAATTTGGGTTCTCTATTGCTCAATTCTACTTGACCACTAGACTGTGGGTGATAAGGAGATGCAATTCTATGATTAACATCATATTTAGCAAGCATTTTACGGAAAGCACAATGAATAAAATGCGAGCCACCATCAGTCATTAAATATCTAGGGACTCCAAACCTCGGAAAAATAACTTCTTTAAGCCATCTTAATAGAGTGTTATGATCAGCACTACTAGTTGGAATAGCTTCTACCCACTTAGTAACGTAATCAACAGCAACTAAAATATGTGTGTATCCATTAGGAGGCAGGAAAAGGTCCCATATAATCAAAGCCCCAAACATCAAATGGTTCAATAACAAGTGAATAATTCATAGGCATTTCTTGACGTCTACTAATATTACCAATTCTTTGACATTCATCACAAGATAAGACAAACTTACGGGCATCCTTGAAGAGAGTAGGCCAATAAAAACCGGATTGCAATACCTTATGTGCAGTTCTATCTCCAGCGTGGTGTCCTCCATATGCTTCGGAGTGACACTTGCGTAGGATATGTTCAGGTTCATGCTCAGGTACACAACGTCTAATAAAACCATCTACTCCTTCTTTATAAAGATGTGGGTCATCCCGAAAGTAATGCCTCAAATCATAGAAAAACTTTTTCTTTTGCTGGTATGTGAAACTAGGTGGTATAAATTTAGCAACAATATAATTAGCATAATCAGCATGCCATGGAGTAGTATGAGAGGCATTTATGACATTTAATTGTTCATCAGGAAAGTTGTCATCAATAGGTAGTGGGTCATCAAGGACATTTTCTAACCTAGACAAGTTATCTGCAACGGGGTTCTCAGCTCCCTTTCTATCAATAATATGCAAATCAAATTCTTGTAGCAAGAGAACCCATCTAATAAGTCTAGGTTTAGCATCTTTCTTTTCCATAAGATATTTAATAGCAGCATGATCCGTGTGAATAGTTACTTTAGAATCAACAATATAAGGTCTGAACTTATCACAAGCAAATACAACTGCTAAGAATTCTTTTTCAGTAGTAGCATAATTTCTCTGGGCATTGTCTAGAGTTTTACTAGCATATTGAATAACATTTAATTTCTTATCAACTCTTTGCCCTAGAACAACACCTACAACATAATCACTAGCATCACACATAATTTCAACGGGTAAATTCCAATCAGGTGGCTGAACAATAGGTGTAGAGATCAATGCTTTCTTAAGTATTTCAAATGCTTCTATGCAATCATCATCAAAAACAAATGGTATATATTTTTGTAATAAATTAGTCAGACGCCGAGAAATTTTTGAGAAGTCCTTAATGAACCTCCTATAAAAACCGGCGTGACCAAGGAAACTTATTATACCTTTGATATCCTTGGGACATGGCATCTTTTCAATAGCATCAGCCTTAGCTTTATCAACTTCAATACCTCTTTCAGAAACTTTATGCCCCAAGACAATACCTTCATTAACCATAAAGTGGCACTTCTCCCAATTTGAGACAAGGTTAGTTTCTTCACATCTCTGCAAAACTCGATCAAGGTTGCTTAAGCAATCATCAAAAGAGGATCCATAGACGGAGAAATCGTCCATGAAAACCTCACAAATCTTTTCACAAAAGTCAGAGAATATAGCCATCATGCATCTTTGGAAGGTAGCAGGTGCATTACATAAACCAAAAGGCATACATCTATAAGCAAAAGTACCGAACGGGCAAGTAAAAGTGGTCTTAGATTGATCATCAGCTGACACAGGTATTTGAGAGAAACCAGAATAACCATCTAGAAAGCAAAAATGTGTATGTTTGGATAATCTTTCTAGCATTTGATCAATAAAAGGTAAGGGGTAATGATCTTTTTGGTAACCTTATTTAATTGGCATCCTATAACCTGTAACAATTCTTTTCGGAATAAATTCATCTTTATCATTAGGAACGACAGTAATACCTCCCTTTTTAGGGACACAATGGACATGACTTACCCACTGACTATCAGCAACGGGATAAATTATACATGCCTCAAGGACCTTTAGTATTTATTTTCTTACCACTTCTTTCATCTTAGGATTCAGCCGTCGTTGGTGATCACGAACTGGTTTGGCATCTTTTTCCAATTTTTTTTGTGTTGAGATAGTGTGGGACTAATGCCCTTAAGATCATCGAGAGTATATCCAATAGCAGCACGGTGCTTCTTCAGAGTTTTCAATAATCTCTCTTCTTCATGCTCTGAAAGTTAGCACTAATAATAACAGATATATCTTTTTCTCATCAAGATAAGCATATTTAAGAGTATCAGGTAACGGTTTGAGCTCAAACACGGGATCACCCTTGGGTGGAGGAGGATCCCCTAGGATTTCAACAGGCAAATTGTGTTTCAGGATGGGTTCCTGTTTAAAGAATACTTCATCTATTTCCCTTCTTTCATTCATAAACATATCATTTTCATGGTCTAGCAAATATTGTTCTAAAGGATCACTAGGAGGCACGAATAGAAGCAAGACCAATAATTTCATCTTTACTAGGCAATTCCTCTTCATGGTGTTGTCTACGAAATTTAGAGAAATTAAATTCATGAGACATATCACCTAAACCAATAGTAACAACATCCTTTTCGCAATCTATCCTAGCATTAACTGTGTTCAAGAAGGGTCTACCAAATATAATGGGACAAAAGCTATCTTGTGGGGAACCAAGAGTAAGAAAATCAGCAGGATATTTAGTTTTCCCACACAAGACTTCAACATCTCTAACAATTCCCATTGGTGAAATAGTATCTCTATTGGCAAGTTTAATTGTGGCATCAATATCTTCTAACTCAGCAGGTGCAATATCATGCATAATTTCTCTGTATAAGTCAATAGGTATTGCACTAGCACTAGCAGCCATATCACACAAGCCATGATAACAATGATCTCCTATTTTAACAGAAATAACATGCATGCCTACCACATGTCTATGTTTATCTTTAGCATAAGGTTTAGCAATTCTAGCTGTTTCATCACAGAAATAAATAACATGCCCATCAATATTATCAGCTAAGAGATCCTTAACAATAGCAATATTAGATTCAACTTTAACTTGCTCAGGACGTGTATAGGTTCCAATATTGCTTTTACGAACCACTGTTGAAGCTTTAGCATGATCTTTTATCCTCACAGGAAAAGGTGGTTTCTCAACATAAGCAGTAGGAACAATAGGATCATTATAAGTGACAGTCTTTTCTTCAACTTTAATAGGTGAAGCTACTTTTAATTCTATGGGAGGATGATATTTAAACCACTTCTCTTTAGGGAGATCAATATAAGTAGCAAAGGATTCACAGAAGGAAGCTACTATCTCAGAGTCAAGTCCATATTTAGTGCTAAATTTACGGAAAACATCGGTATCCATAAAAGATTTAACACAATCAAACTTAGGTGTCATACCTAACTCCTTACCTTCGTCGAGATCCCAATCTTCAGAGTTGCGTTTAACTCTTTCCAATAAATCCCATTTGAATTCAATAGTCTTCATCATAAAAGAGCCAGCACAAGAAGTATCGAGCATGGTGCGATTGTTATCAGAAGGCCGAGCATAATTTTTTGGATAATCATTTGTCTTGAGAGCTCTTGATTGGGGCATGAATATAACATTGACTTAAGCCTCCCCCAAGCTTGAGCGATTATTTATCCTTCGTGAGGCCAAAAATTATATATATAATTGCGATCACGATGAACAAGATACATAGGGTAAAACTTCTGATGAAATTCGAATTTCAATCGTTTGTAGTTCCATGATCCGATATCATCACATAGCCTATACCATGTCAATGCATCTCCCTTCAGAGATAAAGGGAAGACCTTCTTCTTAATAACATCATCGGGCACACCTGCAAGCTTAAATAATCCACAAACTTCATCCACATATATTAGGTGCTCATCAGGATGCATTGTTCCGTCTCCTGCAAAAGGATTAGCTAGCAGTTTTTCTATCATACCCGAAGGAATCACAAAGTAGACATTTTCATTTTCAGTAGGTTCAATAGGTTGAGGAGCAACTCTTTGCTCTACTGGTCGGGGTGAAGATACCCCGAACAAGCCCTTAGGTCGGTGTCAAAACCGGCGGATCTAGGGTAGGGGGTCCCGAACTGTGCGTCTAGGCCGGATGGTAACAGGAGGCAAGGGACACGAAGTTTTACCCAAGTTCGGGCCCTCTTGATGGAGGTAAAACCCTACGTCCTGCTTGATTAATATTGAAGATATGGGTGTTACAAGAGTAGATCTACCACGAGATCAGAGAGGCTAAACCCTAGAAGCTAGCCTATGGTATGATTGTATATTGTGATTGTTGTCCTACGGACTAAAACCCTTCGGTTTATATAGACATCGAAGAAGGTTAGGGTTACACAAGGTCGGTTACAAAGGAGGAGATATCCATATACGTATTGCCTAGCTTGCCTTCCACGCCAAGTAGAGTCCCATCCGGCACGGAGACGGAAGTCTTCAATCTTGTATCTTCATAGTCTAACAGTCCGGCCATGGAGATAAGTCCGGCTGTCCGGAGACCCCCTAATCCAGGACTCCCCAGTAGCCCCCGAACCAGGCTTCAGACGTTGAGTCCGGCGCGCAGTTGTCTTCGGCATTGCAAGGCGGGTTCCTTCTCCGAATATATAACAGAAGAATTTGAATACGAGGATAGTGTCCGACCCCTGCAAAATAAGTTCCACATTTCAACTGTTAGAGAGATAATGTTTTCGCAGATCTAATCCGCTAGCTTTTGCAACATGACGTTACGTCATGGCCGGTGATATTCGAACCGTTTCTTTAACCAGCCCGCACATAATGCGAGGCAGTTTTTTGACACGTCTTGTCCAAGCAGAGATCGTTTCCCCTTATTACGGGATTCTCATCAATACGGGTGTGGGTAACCAGCGCGCATCAATTGTGGCGCTTGGGGGATAAGTGAGTTTTACAGGCAAGTGGGGACGCTTAATTTTGTCCACCCATATAAAGGGATAAGGATTCACCTTTCTATCCACGCCTTCTTCCTCCTCTGCTCATCCGCTTCCGCACACTCGAGCTTTAGCGCCCAAGCTCTCACTTCCATCGCACCTTCTCAACCATGTCCGAGTGGGAGGCAAGTGGATGGTCTCTCTCCCGTCACGGAGGGAGCGTCAAGAAACCGAGGAGAGCTGGATACCTGCCCGACGACATCGCCCAACCGGCTCCCAGATGAGGGACAAGCTCATCCCCACCCGAGGCCCATGAGAGGGTGGTATTCCTCACCCATTTCCTCCGCCTGGATTCCCTCTCTCCCTTCGTCGGGGGCTCATGTTTTATTACGGCCTAGATTTTCCACGATCTGGCCCGAACTTTATCCCCTCAACATCTTGGCGTTTATCGTCGTGTGCGAGGCCTTCGCTCCGCATCAAGCCCCTTCGGCCTATGGCTGAAAACCTTCAACGTCAAGACGAAGATAGTGAGCGATCGCCAGGCAGAGTGCGGAGGCGCCATGGTGGGCAAGATGCCCAACATCACATGGCTCGAGGGCTCCTTCGTGGATACCATAAAGGGGTGGCAATCGGGGTGGTTCTATATCACTGAGTCGCGTGACCCTGCATGGGTAGCGGCTCCCGAGTTCCGATCTGGCATCCCCATGTGGATCACCTCCTGGAAAGAGAAGGGCCTGTCCTGGGGTAATTCAAAAGAGCTGACCGGACTCCAGTCATGTATTCAGAACATGGTGGATAAGAAGCTCAAGCTTGTCAACATAGTCCAGGTTATGCTCGTTCGCCGGATACTCCCGTGCCAACAACGGAGAGTTTACCTTGTGGGAGTTCAACTGGCGCAGCAACCGACTCTGACAGGCTCTTCGACACAACTCATGAAGATGCCTGGAGGGTGCTGTTCAAAGGGCGCCGCGGTCCCTCCCCCCATTACTGAGGATCGCGGATTCAGCGCGAAGCGCCACGCTAGTGCGGTAAGTTGTTTTACCTTTCATAGGATACTTGTTTTCTATATAGATTGATTCTATGCGGGATCTAAACTCCCGTGCCGTTAACAGGACTGGCAGAAGATGGCCGGACAAATTGACTGTCCGGCTCCCTTGCTCGAAGGCCCTGCAGACGCCCTTCTGGCGAAGATGTTGACTCCGGCCCCTTATAAGGTGCCGGAGAAGACCCAGAAGGCCAAGGGAGCTCGAAATAGTTCCCGACGCCAGGCATCATCGGACTCACCGTCCGATAAGTCTGCGGCACACTCTTCCCCCGAAGACGAGGAAGAGGAAGAAGAGGCTCCCCCACCGACTAGGGGAGACAAGAAAAGGAAGGCCGCCCCAACTAGGGAGGCCGGAGGGTCCAAGAAGGGAAGGACGCTCCTTCCGGACAGCTCTACCGCCGCCGACGAAAGTGAAGACAAGTGGTTGCCCAGGGGCAAGCCCCAGGGAGATCGTAAGTATTCGGATACCAAAGTAAACCCATAGGATTCCTTTATCGCATTGCTTTCCCTAACGCCGAACTCAATTGTGCAGGCCGCCCCGAGCCTAATATTGAGGTATCCTCGGACGGCTCCCTGGGCTCGTCGGACATGGATAGCGATCCATCCCGACCGCCACCTCCCCTCATCCAGCCGACGACGCCGAGGTGCTGTCTCAGGAGGCACCGGATCAAGGGGGAACAGTCTCGGAGGCGCCCCAAGGCGACCTTCCGGACTCCGGGAGCCGAGGGGACGGGGTCCCCGAGAGCTCCGAGTTCGGCCCTCAGCCGAACACCGCGCTGGACCCTCCAACGGTTCCGAGCTCGGGAAGGCGGTCCCCTTCTAAGGAGGGTGAGATGCCTATTCCTGTGAACAATGTCCATCTAGAGGCGCCGGACACTATGTTGGAAGCGCTTCGCAGCGCTTCCATCGAGGAGGAGCACCGCACTATCATGAGTGCGGTGATCAGAAGGTTCAGTCCGCCAAGAGGTGGATTGACTAAAGCCTGTACTAGCCTTCTAACAAACTTCGAGGTAAGTGTTTTTGAAATGTAGTAGAAGTATTACCACATAGATAGTAGCCCCTGATGCTTTGTTCGGTGTTCGCAAAGAAAAGCCGAACAGAGGATCAAATAATATCGCAGGAGTCTAATATAAGTATGTCAATATGCATATGTAGGCTTCTCTGCTGGCGTCCGCCGCACTAACTGTGGAGGTCGTCGTACTGAAGCAGGACCTCGATGGGTCCAAGAAAGAGCTCAGCCTTGTCAAGAGGCAGCTCGAGGAGAACGAAGGTAAGTAATACCCCATCTATAGATATATGTATATAAAAATGACGGGATTTCAAAATGACAGGATCATTGTATGTTTTGCCAAGGGCCACGACCGAGGTGGCGACCCTGAAGCAAGCACTGACCAAGGCTGAAGATACAGCGGCCAAGGAGCGCACTGAGCGAGAGAGGCACGAGGCTCGAGTGGGCGAGGTGCAGCAAGAGCTCCAGGCTCTCGTGACGAAGCACGAGGCGTTGGAGCTTGACTTGAAGACACAAGAGTCTGAGCTTGCCGCAGCCCGTGAGAGCGCGAAGGGCGCCAAGGCCGAGGCCCAGAAGGCCCCTCAGGAGATCGACGTGATGAAGAAGATAGCGGCGGGTAAGGCTTTCTATATGCAAAGCAAGCATGTAAAGGTGAATTACCGATTACTTACCCGAATCCGGAGCCCTTCAGGAGCATTCGCAGATTTTCCCCGCAGTGTGTCTAATGCCGCACTATTCTACCAAGCCAAGGATGCAAGCTCGATGGAGAAGCTGTTCTGGTCTCAGTATGCTGAGGCCGAACATCTGGTGCCAATGAGCGACCAGCTGAAGCAGATGGCCGAGCTACATAAGGCGGCCGATCAGGCCATGAAGGGCTTCATAGTATGGTTGTGGCCTGGCGACGCCCTTCCAAACAGCTTCTTCGGCCTGGTGAGGCGGCTTGTGGATGCCTGCCCTCGGCTGGAGGTCGTCAAGCAATCCGTCTGCATAGAAGGTGCACGCCGGGCTTTCGCCCGTGTAAAAATGCAATGGGTCAAGCTAGACACCGTGAAGCTGATCAAGGAGGGGCCACCGGAGGGCAAGGAGCACCGCCACCCCGAGTTGTACTACGGGGGTGTTCTGCCGGGTGCCCGTCTTATCGCGGATGAGTGTTCAAAAAATATAATATTTGAATGAGACTTGCTCGTTTTGTCTTGTATGTGTGAAAACTTGTTTCATATGCGCTATGCAACGCTTTTGTGAATTTAAAATATTACCTTCTGTTTGGCTGTTTATCCAATCTGAGTGATGGCTAGTCCTCGGCTTCTGCCCCCATGCCACGAGTGCCGGGGTGTTCGGGATAAACCTGAGCACTCTTGTTCCCATGTTTGGGTCCTTCGAGGGAGGTGCTCAGCACAACGAACAAGGCAACCGGACTAATAATGCTTGATCACTCTCACTTAGCCATAGAATTCTATAATTTTAAATTTCGTCGAAGCCCCTGGTATTCGGAAGGCCGAACTCGGGGCCCGATACACGCCTGTAAGCCGGACAGAGCCGACCCCTCGCCCTAAGCGGCATAAGTCTTTAGGGACTCGAAAAACCTCATCGAACAGCGACCAGTCTCCCGCCTTATCATGATAGTAAGTTTTAGCTTTCTCTATTGAGGTGCTCAGCCCGGCAGAACCGGGGCACAATCACAGTAGTTCTCCTAGCGCAACCTTAGCCGATAGAGCGGAATGTAAGGTACCAAAACATAGGAGCCGGGCAAACCCAACATTTGACCAAAGACATGATTCGGAGCTGATGCATACAATGCTATAAGTTCGGGGTGCCGCACTTGTGAAAGTGTTCGGACTTTTCACACCATATTGTGGGTACGTAAGCCCCTGGTGCATTGGCTATACCAGAGTGTACGGTTGCTAGGCGTCATTAATGAACACATAGATATGTATATATATAACAAAAATGTAATAATACTCGTAATGTCATGCATTGTTTATTAAAAAATTGCATTACAGCAGAGTGATACAGATAGTGCAATGAGCAAAAGAGTAGGACTATGTCCCTTCCAAGGGCGAGCTGAGGAATGATATGAAATCTGTAATCGACCTGGGGATTCCGTTATATAACGTAGTTGTCTGCCACCTTGGTTGCTGTATCATGTGTGCGGCAATAGAGCTGCCGGACGGTGTTTCTAGAGATTAAAGTCCTGAAAGAAAAAGAAAAATAACCAAACGGGAAGCCCCTGGTGCGGTTTAGGCCGCGTTTTGGGGCGTGCCGTAGTTGTGCCCCCCTCCCCACCTGTGCCCATGGTATTTTTGATGCGTAATTATGTACGCGCGGCACGAATAACGCCATTGGGCTGGGTTTGGAGTGGTCGCCGTATTGCTACGTGAGCTCAGGTCGTGTCAGGTGGTCTGTTTGCCGATTGCCCCGAGCGCGCTTGAAGGTGTCCGGCCTTTGAAACGCCAAATTGGTAGATTTCCTTGAGAGGCTGCATTGCGCTTCTGCTGCGAGGGCCGCGGTGCGCTCCTCTGTTCGGAGAGAGCACTTTGTGTTTCCATTGACTGTAATATCTCCGCGAGGTCCTGGCATCTTGAGCTTGAGGTATGCATAATGTGGTACCGCATTAAATCTAGCAAATGCGATTTGTCCGAGCAGCGCGTGATAACCACTGCGGAACGGGACTATATCGAAGATTAACTCTTCACTTCAGAAGTTATCTGGGGATCCGAAGACCACTTCCAGTGTAATTGAGCCTGTGCAGTGGGCCTCTATGCCTGGAATGACGCCTTAAAGGTCGTCTTTGTGGTTTGATCCTTGAGGGGTCTATACCCATTTTGCGCACTGTGTCCTGATAAAGCAGGTTCAGGCTGCTGCCGCCGTCCATAAGGACTCGAGTGAGGTGAAATCCGTCGATGATTGGGTCTAGGACCAGTGCGGCGAATCCGCCATGACGGATACTAGTGGGGTGGTCCCTGCGATCGAAGGTGATCGGACAGGAGGACCAAGGGTTGAACTTTGGGGCGACTGGCTCCAATGCATATACGTCCCTGAGCGCACGGCCTTCCGCTCCCTCTTGGGGATGTGGGTTGCGTATATCATGTTCACCGTCCGCACTTGCGGGGGAAACCTCTTCTGTCCTTGGTGTGCGGCTGCCGGGGTTCCTCCTCGTCATCGCTATGCGGCCCTTGTCCTTGTTTTCGGCAATTAACTTGCCGGCCTGCTTGAACAGCCCAACAATCCCTGTTGGTGTGATTGGCTGGCTTGTGTGGGGTGCCGTGTATTTGACACGAGCGATCGAGTATACAGTCCAAGCTGGACGGACCCGGCGTACTTGTTTGATGCCTTTTTCCGCTAACCGGGTTTAGAGCCTTTGAATCCGGCATTGACTGCCGTATCCTCAGTACTTTCGCCGTTAATGCGGCGCTTATGCTTGTTGCGACATGACCTGCTATTGCCGTCCTTGGTATCTGAGGTACCATGGTTCTTTGATATGTTATTACTGCGAGCCAAACTAGTCTTCTCCCGACAAAAAAGCGGTCATAGCGTCGTGACCACATTGACTGTGGCCTCTGTGTGAGGGGCTTCCCCATAGATTCTCGCAGCTTGTGTCACTGACCCACCTCGCCGTGCTATGCCACTCCGATCTTCGTTCGCTTTTGCTTGAACACGCCGTAAGTCCGCTCCGCAATCATGCGCGCGGACTTATTCCGACGTTTATATATCTCTTGTAGTAACCAGTACAGATTTTGCCTGGCCTGACTCGTGTCCTGTGGTAGCGACTATCCTTGTGTCTCAAGTCAAATGCTCTCGGCGTCTGGTGGTCGCACCATGCATTTGCCTTGATTAAGTATGTACGAGGATAGCGGCTTCCAGAATTTCCAATAGCTAATGTTAGTCCGCTGAGCATCAGCTATCCTCAGCCAATGCCGCCTACACTGGTCCTTGAGTATTTCAAGACTACAGACGCGGCTACCAATTAGCAATAGGAACGACTCAACGATCAGTATCCTAGCGGCTGTTGGATGTGGGGAAGAAGTCCTCAAAAGTGCCCTCTGCGTGAACGGAGACTCTCGTTGTGCTGCGATATCGAATTCTAACTCCCTATATAGATGTATGCCTAAACAACTATACTGGCGATGTTCCATTACTTCTATGTCGCATAGGAGGTGCGCGCCTCACACTCAATCAATCTTGCTAATGTAATCGCTCGTGCGCAGCTCGTAATGGTTCTGCCTCCTGCTAGTTGCGGCACCGAGCGATTCGGTTCCTCACCTCGTCATCCCGGCGTAGTCTGTTATCCAGGTCCGATAGAGCCGTGCTGCGCCCTCGTGATCTGATAGACTGCGATCTTTGTTATGCGTCTTCCATTGTCTCCGGCTGATGTCTCGTATCGTCTGCGTATCTTCCCCATTCCAGAAAGAATGACCGTTCGCGCGCCCACCTGTTCTCTATCCATGGGAATGGCAGTCGGGAGGTGGGAGGCTCCGCTTTAGAGCCCTGGAACTGTCCTCATCCATCTCAATGTGCGGATTACCATCCGCTCGCGACGACCCCTCCCGATAACGAGCACGATAAATCATCCGATGCTGTGCTTCCATCGCCAGCGCTCGTTGCGCCGTAGTAACCTACCGCCTTCGTGCGGGTACTGATGTGGGGTGGCATGACCACGCAGACTCACGCAGTCTTCCTTCATTCCTCTTGGGTACGGAGCAGGACCGCGCGCAATCTACCAGTCTATGGTGAACTGTTAACAGACCCTCCGCACCGTCCTGTAATGCCGCGCCCTCTGAGAGATGCTGCTGTGTGTCAGGCTATTTCCGCCAAGCTGGGCATCGCCGTGCTCGCCTCACCCGCTCAAATTCATCTCGACGGCATCCTCTCTCCGTACCAGGTGGACTGGTCATGCTCGCCCGAGGTTGCCCTAGTCTCTCAGGAGCGCGGGAGTATGTACATATGTCACTTGTCTCTCTCCGCACAGACAGCTACTCTCGGAAGAGCTGGCTCCTTCATCCTCCTAGATATCTACCTCTTCCGTGCGACGCGTTTATTGTTGTCTTCGGTGCTATCCGTAAGTGTTATTATCTCCTCTGTGACCGGTGATCCCGCTCATTTGCTTTTGTTCGCCACGCCCAAGAGCGGAAGCCTGGCAGGGTTTGGTGCGCGGACTTAGAGCCCACGCGCTTGCCTTGACGTTGGACGCGCTTGCGGTGCTTCAGGAGGTCAATCCCCGCGGGCTACTCGTGTCGCAGCTAGGCCGCTCTCAGATGTGCGTGATATCCGCCAATGTTATGCCTCACTCGCATCACCACCGAAGTCCGTCGCTTTCCAGTGCCCTAATAGTGCTGGGTCCATCATTCTCGCTTTCCCGTGACTCGTTGATGCCACTTACCCGATGACGTCTTTCTTCGGAGTCAGAACACCTACAGACAGCATTCAGCCATGCCGGTCTAAACACCCTTCAGGTCCGACAGATGGCTACTATCGTGGCGCCCTTTCGCGTGGTTCGTGAGTTACCGAGTGGCGTCGAATTTTTTCGGCAGTCGCTCCCAGTCCTGTAATGCCATAATCCGGCCAGGGAGCTCATCCTGACAAACGGCGAGCACCTTTAGTGCATCCAGAATGTCGCGAAGGGCGAGTGCTTTACCTATCCGAGGCGGGTGAATTCCAATGACTCGGCGCCGCAAGAATCGGACTTACCCCACGATGGGCCGAGCGCCACGATTGGTGCCATCGAGTCCCAGAGCGGGCCGCACCAGCGTGCCTAGCTTGCGCGCTCCGCGCTGCCGGCATGTGTGCTAGTGGTCTTGCGCTCTAGGAATCGACCGATACGGTCGACGCAACTGGCGCCCGAGCCTCTGCTCAGCCACTCGTCCGCTCCGGACTTGGGCCTGGCGCTCGGCCTCGCGAACGCCTAAAACGCCGATCGAGAGTTGACTCGGGGGCACATGCGTCTCACGGGCCCGCGATCCGACTGGCCGCGAGGCTTCTCTACCGCCATCGCCGTGCCAGTTCGGCGGCGCCGCCCCGGCTGTTGGCTCGACTAGCAGTTGAACCCAAGGACGTGGCACATGCCAGGCCTATCCCAGGACCCCTTACTGCAGATCGTCCTATTCGGCCGTGATCGAAATCTCGCAACCTTCCCGAAATCCCGACGCCGCTGACTGCGCCGCCCAATTGGCGCCTCAGCGCCCTCCTCTCACACGCTGCATAGGCTCCGAGTACTGGCCAAGCACGCGGATTAGCCCGCCCCGTAAGCTCCCGGGGAGGCCGGGAAACTTAAGGACCACTCTGCTCACCCGCCCCAGGAGAACCGTCGTCGCTCCTCGGTCCCGCGGACGCAGTCGTCCGGGCCCGCAGTCGATAGTAGCGAGCCGTGCCGATGATCGAAGGAGCCATGAAGCCTGACGGCGACGACAGAGGAACTCTCAATGAAAGCACCAATGTCGGTGTCAAAACCGGCGGATCTCGGGTAGGGGGTCCCGAACTATGCGTCTAGGCCGGATGGTAACAGGAGGCAAGGGACACGAAGTTTTACCCAGGTTCGGGCCCTCTTGATGGAGGTAAAACCTTACGTCCTGCTTGATTAATATTGATGATATGGGTAGTACAAGAGTAGATCTACCACGAGATCGGAGAGGCTAAACCCTAGAAGCTAGCCTATGGTATGATTGTATGTTGTGATGTTGTCCTACGGACTAAAACCCTCTCGGTTTATATAGACACCGGAGAGGGTTAGGGTTACACAAGGTCGGTTACAAAGGAGGAGATATCCATATCCGTATTGCCTAGCTTGCCTTCCACGCCAAGTAGAGTCCCATCCGGACACGAGACGAAGTCTTCAATCTTGTATCTTCATAGTCTAACAGTCGGCCAATGGACATAGTCCGGCTGTCCGGAGACCCCCTAATCCAGGACTCCCACACCCTCAGAGGATTACTTTCCATAGTAACAAGTGACAGTAAATTTCAGCACACTATATAAATTTTTCCTTACCAAATTCCACCTACCAAAGGCGCTTCACTCCCCGGCAACGGCGCCAGAAAAGAGTCTTGTTGACCCACAAGTATAGGGGATCTATCATAGTCCTTTCGATAAGTAAGAGTGTCGAATCCAACGAGGAGCAGAAGGAAATGATAAGCGGTTTTCAGCAAGGTATTCTCTGCGCTGATACTTTGATGGTAACAGATAGTTTTGTCGATAAGATAATGTGATAATATATAATTGCAATTAGAGGATCACGGCACCTCAAGATTACAACTTAACAGTAATAAAGTGCAGCAAGGTGGACCAATCCTTTTTGTAGCAAAGGACAAGCCTGGAAAAGTTCTTCTATAGTAGAGAAAGCGCTCCCGAGGACACATGGGAATATAGTCAAGCTAGGTTTCATCACGATCATATGATTCGCGTTCGGTACTTTGATAATTTGGTATGTGGGTTGGACCGGTGCTTGGGTACTGTCCTTACTTGGACAAGCATCCCACTTATGATTAACCTCTATTGCAAGCATCTGCAACTACAACAAAATTTAAGGAAATGTCGGTGTCAAAACCGGCGGATCTCGGGTAGGGGGTCCCGAACTGTGCGTCTAGGATCGATGGTAACAGGAGGCAGGGGAACACGATGTTTTACCCAGGTTCGGGCCCTCTTGATGGAGGTAAAACCCTACGTCCTGCTTGATTAATATTGATGATATGGGTAGTACAAGAGTTGATCTACCACGAGATCAGTAGAGGCTAAACCCTAGAAGCTAGCCTATGGTATGATTGTTGATGTGTATGTATCTCTATCGACTAGCCTGGCCTCGGTTTATATAATGCACCAGAGGCCTAGGATAACAAGAGTCCTAGCCGAATACGCCGGTGGGGAGAAGTCCTTGTCTTGATCGCCAAGTCTTGTGGAATCTTCCTTGTATGCGGCAGCCGTCCGAACTGGCCCATACTATGTGTGTTGAGAGGATGCTCTAGGACTCTCGTTCATCCTTGGACCTCTGCGTGCAGGTTTACTTCAAGACTCGGGCGCTAGGTCCCGTAGACTCTCACTCGCTCATCAGATATACCGAATCTTTAGCATAGGCATTAGAGACTCTCTCGGTTTAGCCTCACTGATCTCACGTAGAGTTAGATGTCAGATCTTATTTCATCACTATCAGTATTATGACCCCCTAAATTAATCAAGCAGGATCTGTTGAAGAGTCTTACGCTACACAAGTCATAGAGAGACGGCGCCAGTGTGTCAGAGTGGGAGATGGATGAGAGAAGTGACGTGTCCCTAGCTCTCCCTAGTTACACTTACAATGCGCTAAAAGGAGCATCTATAGGTTCTTATGTTCGGACCTCCCTACGACTGAGGTCCGTCGGTTTTGACGACCGAGCATTACTTAATATATCTTGTTTGAGTTGCTACGCTTGCGAGAAGTATTGCTGAAGTTAGAGTCTTCATCAGCTGTGTTGAGTTGCGGTACATAGGAGAAGATGCTTGTCCAAGTAAGGACAGTACCCAAGCACCGGTCCAACACCCACAAAGATTATCAAAGTACCGAACGCGAATCATATGATCGTGATGAAACCTAGCTTGACGATAATTCCCATGTGTCCTCGGGAGTGCTTTTCTCTATATAAGAATTTGTCCAGGATTGTCCTTTGCTACAAAAAGGATTGGGCCACCTTGCTGCACTTTATTTACTTTTGTTACTTGTTGCTCGTTACAAATTATCTTATCACAAAACTATCTGTTACCTATAATTTCAGTGCTTGCAGAGAATACCTTGCTGAAAACCGCTTATCATTTCCTTCTGCTCCTCGTTGGGTTCGACACTCTTACTTATCGAAAGGACTACTATAGATCCCCTATACTTGTGGGTCATCAAGACTCTTTTCTGGCGCCGTTGCCGGGGAGTGAAGCGCCTTTGGTAGGTGGAATTTGGTAAGGAAAAATTTATATAGTGTGCTGAAATTTACTGTCACTTGTTACTATGGAAAGTAATCCTTCTGAGGGGTGAGGGAGTCCTAGATTAGGGGGTCTCCGGACAGCCGGACTATCTCCATTGGCCGGACTGTTAGACTATGAAGATACAAGATTGAAGACTTCGTCTCGTGTCCGGATGGGACTCTACTTGGCGTGGAAGGCAAGCTAGGCAATACGTATATGGATATCTCCTCCTTTGTAACCGACCTTGTGTAACCCTAACCCTCTCCGGTGTCTATATAAACCGAAGGGGTTTTAGTCCGTAGGACAACAATCACAACATACAATCATACCATAGGCTAGCTTCTAGGGTTTAGCCTCTCTGATCTCGTGGTAGATCTACTCTTGTAACACCCATATCATCAATATTAATCAAGCAGGACGTAGGGTTTTACCTCCATCAAGAGGGCCCGAACCTGGGTAAAACACATGTCCCTTGCCTCCTGTTACCATCCCGGTCCTAGACGCACTAGTTCGGGACCCCCTACCCGACGACCGTTTTGACACTCGCACGTCGTAATTGCACCGAGAGTTGGTGCTTTCATATGAGAAGTTCCTCTGTGTGAGATTACCTCTGTGGTCGTCCCTGTGCGAGACTTTGATGGCTAAGATTCGGCTCACTTGCGAACTCTCAGATGGCTCCCACTATCTCGGTAGCGATCGGCGGTGCGTGGTGAGACTTCTCCCCCGAGGGACAACAGATCTTCGTATTCGGCGGCTTTGCACTACGGGCTAATTCGCTTGGCATCTGAGCAGATTGAAAGCTACGCCTGGCCATCAGGTTAGATTTGGAAGTGTTTGAATACACGGCCAACATCGCGATATGGGGACTTATAGTCTCCACTGAGACTG
This sequence comes from Triticum urartu, assembly GCF_003073215.2. Lineage (NCBI taxonomy): Eukaryota > Viridiplantae > Streptophyta > Magnoliopsida > Poales > Poaceae > Triticum > Triticum urartu. Next base: position 278,974,836 of record NC_053028.1, read on the forward strand.
TTCAGATTAGACCACAGTGCATACTTCGACACTTCGTAACGTCCAGCGCAGCGACACGCGCATCTTGTCTCCGCGCACCAGATGGGTTATGAGTACTACTTTCCGAGTTGGCTCCGGTACCCTAAGGCACCCTGGATTGCCGTTTTGGCCATGCATTTGCTTTAAGCCTCACGGACTCATCCTTAGCTCGTCTGAGCTTAATGCCGACGACATGCCGCCAATCGAGGGCGCGAATTGGCCTAGACCCCGCGGCTTCCTGCTGAAGCAAAGGCTTTGCTCGGAAGCCATGAAATCCAGTCTCGGAACGTCGCTATGGTTGATGAGCACAAGACATAACATACTCCTCTTGCGCAGCCCGTGACTCCAAGGTGCCGACTCTCTTCCGGACCCCGAACCATCCGTGCCCCTGCCAATCTGAAATCCTATTGGGCGCGCGATCATTGGAATTCACCGCCGCGGATATCTTTCAGCACTCGCCCTTCGGCGACATTCTGAATTCACTAAGGTCTCTCTCTTTGTCAGGAGAGCCCTGGCCGGATTATGGCCAACAGGATTGGGATGCGGACGACGAAGAAATTCGACGCCCACCCACCACCCACTTTAGCCACTGTCGATGATTTAACCGACATGCTCGACTTCGACTCCGAAGACATCGACGGTATGGACGACGATGTAGGAGACGAACATGAACCAGCACCTATAGGGCACTGGAAAGCCACCTCGTCATGTATGACATATACATGGTGGATACACCCAATGAAGGCAACGGCGACGAGATAGCGGAGGATGACCCCTCCAAGAAGCAACCCAAGCTGCCACGTCAGCGCGGCGCCGCTCTAAGTCCCGCCAAAGCAAAAGTGCGTCAAACCGGCACCTAATGTTCCTTAAGGAAGAATTGTATATGATCAGCCGGAAGGTTTGTTGAAATCCTAAAGATGGTTTGAAAAGGGTTTGCAAGCTTCCAACGCTCATCTTATGCGGTTGCAATCTCGGAGCCGCCTCAGAAATGCTTATTGGTGATACCGGCACAAGAGATAATAACACTCCGGATAGCACCGAGATTCCCTTGACCAGTTAAGTAGTATCTCATCAGGCGGTAGTGGATTACTGAGCAAGGACCCAGCTCTGCCGTAAGCCGATGCATTTGAGAGCAAGCGTAAAGGTCGGTTGGAAGAGCTTCTTAGCATAGATGGGTGCACAAATTTAGCCATTCCTCCTCTGAATGCGACGTGAACTGATCCCTCTGGGCGAATACGATGATCATCTACATTCGTCTACCAAGCGTAACAGGGGACCATCCTCTCAGGTTTTTTCAATAAGATCTTGGAGAGCTGACTCGACACGAAGCGGCCTCTTCAGCGAGGGAGCTCTCTATTGAATGGGCAGCACTCGCGCGAATAAGCGCCCTGAAGAAAACTCATGGTCTTCCGAAGGCTACCCGTACAGCATCCAGTGTCAGACTGTGTAAGATCTCAGAACTGCTAGTAGACTACATTCCAATAGACGTGAGTAAGGGATCTTCTCTCTTGTATGCAAGGTCCGAGGCGATAGGCAGGCGGCCTCAATGGCAGGAACTATAACCTGCGCGCTCCGCCCTCCCGCTCTCCCGGCGCGGCCATAGATGCAGTACGCAAAGATGATAGTCGTCCGCCTTACTGGCGCTGAGGCACAGGTATGTGTCTAATTCCATGAGGCTATCCGCATATCCTGTCATGGGCCGTGACCAACGAATGGTAAACCTTGACGTAAGTTGAGTGAGAGTTACAGCTTAAAGCTCAGCCTCCACCTCTGACGCCATCCAAATAAAAGGCATGGGGCGATACGCAGACCTGCGAGGACATAACTCCAATGGATGGACCAAAAGTGCCTCAGCATTGCATTCACTCGAGAACAGCTGCGTACTCATAAATCATCATTGACGAGGGCGTCACTAACATCTAACCGAGAGCGTTATAGATTCTCGTCTTGAGGACAGATACAGTAGAAGTGACGAGAATAGCCCTCGTGCGTAAGGGTTACGTCGATGGCTAGCTCGCGCTCACCGGATTCTCACAGAATGACATCTAGTCACCAAAACCGTGGAGCGGGTAACTCTTTAATACGATGGATGGCTGCGCCGGGCCGCTAGTCATCGTTTGCATATAGAGGCCCGCACACCCCTTATGCTTCACATATACTATGGAACATCAAAGCAAATTCACCGCAGATATAAGGTTTCAAACATCTGTGGACGACATTATGAACATCGTAGAGTCGGACGACAGCACAACAGATCCCGCAGTATGGAACTTATAGGAGCTGTCCCTCCTGCACTCCAGGCCAGCTCCACCCAGCATGGCCCTGCTTGGGAAGGAGTTCAATTACCGACCGTAGTGAGTCATGTACATCACATGCCCATCAATACATGACCTCCACTAGGGACCTCAAAGGCCAGATGATCTCTTCTGTGCAACATTACGGACGTTAATCATTGGTGCCTCGCAGGAACATGCGCTCTAAGGTTCACTAGAGTTGAGGAGGATCATGGGCATGACCGTCACATATGCCTCGCTCGCACTCTATTCCATCCATTCGTGGAAGTGTGCAAATGGGACAAGTTTTATGTAGGATCACTGTAATCCGTGAATGTACCGACACGCCAGCCCGCGATGACTTGTACGCCACCTAACTTCCTACGCACGCCTGAGAGCGCAGCCACAGTGCTCAAAATCTCCCAGAACTACTGCCATGGGTTCGTTCGACAATACACGAGATAGCTTAAATCAAACCTGACTATTGTCCTGGCGTGACTGCAAGTGGAACTGTGGAAATTGCATGCCTCAGAGTCAGGTTAATAAAATGTTATTCTATATTCATGCCTGGTTCATGATAATTGGGCGTTTCAAAGCATGCATTACATATACGAGACGATTGGCTCAATTTGTGTTATTTAGCGCCCGGCCTATATGGTCAGGAACAATAGCATCCGATGATGTTATGGGAAGCACTCGAGACACGCCTCACAACATGACGCCTTGTCTTCTTGTGCTAGGAGCCTGTAGGTCGACTGAGACAGTCCGAAGCTTTGGTGGCTAACGAACGATATCATGTTCCTGGCTGATGACATGGTATTCCTTAGTTAATAACCAGCGTATTCAACAAATACTCTTAGTATGAGGATTACCTGTGCAGATACCATAGGACAGCTTCGCAACAATACCTAGTCCATGTATAGCGCACCTACGATATCGAGTGTGCAGTTCGCTTATCTCGCGAATAGCTTATACTTGCGATGTCTCACGTTCTAGTCTCCCTCAAATCAGGATATTGTCAACGTCTCTGAAAAACCGTTGGTAGCGGAAAAAAGGGTGCGACTTACTAATGGGACGAGTACGTACTGCCGAACGTCATCACCGTAATCCAGCTTGGGACTGGGTGCTTTAATAGTTACACTTGCGGTCGAGGTATCTCCGGAAGTGTCTGTTGGTTGGCCGAATCGAGACTGGGGATTGTCACCTTTTCCGTATGACGGTAGCGGTATGCTCTCGTGTGGCTGCAAATACCTGCACCCCACACCGCCATCACACCAACAGGGATTTTTGGCTGTTCAGCAGGCCGGCAGAGTTATTTGCGCATACATTCATCACTGAGCCACTGTAGACCAGACAAAGTGGGGTGGATGCGCGCATAGCATGTCATGTGACGCATTAGCTCCGCCAAGGACTTGCCCTGGGCATTATATCTGGATTAACAGACAGAGGGTTTCCTCCGCAATGCGGAATTCTCGAGTGAACATGAATTACGCAACCCCACATACTCACAGAGGGAGAGAAATGCATCCGGCGCTGCGCCTTCCGCAGTCTCGGCAGGGAGGACGGGACGTCTGTGTAGGATATTAATGCGCTGTTATTTAGCAGCCAGATGGCATTGGTACTCCCAGGATCGTGCCCTGGTGTTCTCTGCTCCCGAATCAATCGTCGATTTATCGCATGACCGAATGACCCCACTAGTATCCGTTCGTGGCGAGTGTCAGTCCGGCAGTAGGTCCCACATTGAGGAGCCTCATTCCGATCCCTCCGCCCGGTTGTTTAGTTATTTGTACCCGGTCACTCTAGTCTCGTCTTAGTCACGACGTGGTCTTCGGCCCAACCGTAGGTCTACGCCACTTGCAGAGCTCTGGATATGCCGCTCGCTAGTGTTATCAGTGATGCACCAGTGCCTGAAATACTGGGTGATGATAACCGATCTGTATCAGGATCAATCCCACGCGAAAGTGATACGGATCTCCTCTCGGAATTCGCGCATTACGCAGGCAATTTTCCGGGGGATGGTTCGCCGCAAGCTCACAGCAGATTCTTCTCAAATTCTAACTGAAGTGGTGATATTGTGGCATCCCCGATAGCGTTATGTAAGTGAAGTCGTTAATCTGCTCGAATTCAGGTGTATAGGTTTTGGTAATCGGTATTGTACCGGACCATCGGAGCCGCGTCTCTGCGGAGTGTTATCACGCGCTGCGTCGGACATCTACTCGCTTGTGCTGAGCAATCCGTATAATCTCGGGCTAAAGTGAGGGGAACCCGCCTCCCTAGTGGGTGGTGCGCCCCTGGCTCCCGTGCGGTCCATAAGGATTTGTGATAGCACCATTACGTGCGAGCTCCAACCCCATAGACCTTAGACTTGGGGGCACTCCACCCTCGCCCGGTGTGGGCTCAGCCATCCCCTCCATCGAGTGAAGTCTGTGGCAATTCCACACACAGCCGTGCTCTCTGGCGCCCCCTAGCCTCCTACAGTAGTGAGTGCGTAGCATCCGCGGAGGGGGCACGCTCGCGCCACACGCTCCACAGCCCGGCCAAATCGTCCACGTCTCCCTCCCTCTCGTCAAAGCGATCACTCCTCACCAATCTTGTGCCGTCTTGGTTCAGGCCGGACACCCTGGTCGAGCGCTCCGCACTCGTGGCTTCAGCCACATCCGAGCGCCTCACGATCGCAGTTGCCTTGGACCGCATCCATCTCGAAGTCCTCTACGCTTTCCCCTTCCAAGGATCCTTGGAGGAGATGGTCTTCCCCGAACCCATAACATCCGTCGTAGATCTGCCCAGACCCAAAGTGCGTTTATCGTCCGTTCGGCACCCTAGGTCATGCCGGTGCATGTGCAGATTCTACCACGGCATAAAAACTCCTGAGTGTGCCAACCTCAAAGATCCGGTTCTCGGGGGTATGCCGAACGCTTCGGCCCCCAAAACGCGGCGATCTACAAGGGTTATGTAGATGCACTCCGCCTTTCCTCCCTAAACTTCGACCATAGGGCTGCCCTCGTCCCTATAGGTTTGATTTCTCTTGTGTTTTTCAGGTGCGCTATATGCTACATAATTACATCTAAATCCTCACTACGTTCGGCCGTCCTCTCATCTGTCCGCACACATACTACTGTCACAACTCATATATATAGCAAAAGTGCTACCACCATACAGTCCTTACGTGACATACGGCCGCTCTCAAGTCGCGAGATAAACCTCAGAAGATTGGAGGAGGGATTCCACCACCCTTGTCCTTTTTCAGGGTCGAGTGGGGCAATTATGCGCGCTCCGCCAGCTTTTGGTCATGGGCACCTGCTATGATGCAGATTTAACACTACATCATTTCCTCAAGCTCGCTCTCTTGAAAGCGAAGCGAATCACGTAGTCATACTTTTGCTGTCATTATCTCGCGGCCATCATTAATCATCTACTGCTATATATTTAGCTTCATTCACTTTGCTAGATTTTTCTCTCAGGTAAAACAAGATGTCCAATTTACCGCTCTTAACGAAAAGTTAGCTTTCTGTGCTTAGTCTCAATTCATTTTAGTGTCTCATTCTGTATACATATCTATATTTATTCAGATTAATGGAGCAGGCAGGCTGAGCAGCGCGATCGCGTCTGGTATAGCCCTACTACCCTAGGTCCCCTGGCGGCGACCAAGCGAGGGCTGGAAGACGAATAAGGAGACGCCTCCACGAAATGTGTGAAAAGTCCGATTACACTAGCCACTTCCACCACAAAAGCGGTGCGGGCGACCGCGAACTTAAGCACTTGTAATGCATCAGCTCCGATCATGTCTCTTGGTCAAATGGGCGCTGCGCTGCGTGTTCTGTGCGGGTTTGACCGTGTGCGCGTAGTGTGGATGTGTGTTAAGGTACCCTCGCTATATACATGTTTCGCGCTGCCGTATCGGCTAGGTTTGCGCTAGGAGAACTACTGTGATTTGTGCCCCGGATTTGCCGGGAATTTTAGAAGCATGGTAGGGATACACTCGTAGAGAGAAGACTTAACAACTTCTATCATTATAAGGCGTGAGGGCGAGAGGGATGAGGGATCGAGCTAGCTCTTTCGAGTGGGATCTTTTTCGAGTCGCTTCCACTGGGACAGAAGCTGGTGGGATAGAGCGCTAGGAAGCTGACCCGGGCAGCGCGGTCGGCTTTTCTGTCGCTTACAGGCGGCTGGCTATCTCGTCGCCCACCGCGCAGATCGTCGCCCTATCGAGCGTAAGCTAGACCAGGTCTCTCGATCTCGAAACTGTTTCCAGCGTCTAATTCTCTACATTTCGCGACCTGTGCGTCGGAACTTGGTGAGAGCTGCGGTGAGCGAAGCCATTATGTGTTGACGCTCCTCGCGGCTCTTACCTCTTCGCTCATACCTGTGTCTCCACTCGCCTCGGAAGGACCCGTAACAAGATAGAGGGAAACAGAGTGCTCAGGTTTATCCCGAACACCCCGGCACTCGTGGCATGGGGGCAGAAGCCGAGGACTAGCCATCACTCAGATTGGATAAACAGCCAAACAGAAGGTAATATTTTAAATTCACAAAAGCGTTGCATAGCGCATATGAAACAAGTTTTCACACATACAAGACAAAACGAGCAAGTCTCATTCAAATATTATATTTTTTGAACACTCATCCGCGATAAGACGGGCACCCGGCAGAACACCCCCGTAGTACAACTCGGGGTGGCGGTGCTCCTTGCCCTCCGGTGGCCCCTCCTTGATCAGCTTCACGGTGTCTAGCTTGACCCATTGCATTTTTACACGGGCGAAAGCCCGGCGTGCACCTTCTATGCAGACGGATTGCTTGACGACCTCCAGCCGAGGGCAGGCATCCACAAGCCGCCTCACCAGGCCGAAGAAGCTGTTTGGAAGGGCGTCGCCAGGCCACAACCATACTATGAAGGCCCTTCATGGCCTGATCGCCGCTTATGTAGCTCGGCCATCTGCTTCAGCTGGTCGCTCATTGGCACCAAGATTGTTCGGCCTCAGCATACTGAGACCAGAACAGCTTCTCCATCGAGCTTCCATCCTTGGCTGGTAGAATTAGTGCGGCATCGACACACTGCGGGGAAAATCTGCGAAATGCTCCTGAAGGGCTCCGGATTCGGGTAAAGTAATCGGTAATTCAACCTTTACATGCTGCTTTGCATTATAGGAAGCCTTAACCGCCGCTATCTTCTTCATCACGTCGATCTCCTGAGGGGCCTTCTGGGCCTCGGCCTTGGCGCCCTTCGCGCTCTCACGGGCTGCGGCAAGCTCAGACTCTTCGTGTCTCAAGTCAAAGCTCCAACGCCTCGGTGCTTCGTCACGAGAGCCTGGAGCTTCTTGCTGCACCTCGCCCACTCGAGCCTCGTGCCTCTTCTCGCTCAGTGCGCTCTTGGCCTGTATCTTCAGCCTTTGGTCAGCTGCTTCAGGGTCGCCACCTCGGTCGTGGCCCTTGGCAAAAAACATACAATGATTCCTGTCATTTTTAATTCCCGTTCATTTTTATATACATATATCTATAGATGGGGTATTACTTACCTTCGTTCTCCTCGAGCTGCCTCTTTGACAAGCTGAAGCTCTTTCTTGGACCCATCGAGGTCCTGCTCAGTACGACGACTCCACAGTTAGTTGCGGCGGACGCCAGCAGAGAGCCTACATATTGCATATTGACATACTTATATTAGACTCCTGCGATATTATTGATCCTCTGTTTCGGCTTTTCTTTGCCGAACCACGAACAAAGCATCAGGCTTACTATCTATTGTGGTTAATACTTCTACTACATTTCAAACACTTACCTCAAGTTGTTAGAAGGCTAGTACAGGCTTCAGTCAATCCGCTCTTGGCGGACTGAACCTTCTTGATCACCGCACTCATGATAGTGCGGTGCTCCTCCTCGATGGAAGCGCTGCGAAGCGCTTCCAACATAGTGTCCGGCGCCTCTGATGGACATTGTTCACCGGCAAAGGCATCTCACCCCCCTTAGAAGGGGCCGCCTGCCCGAGCTCGAACCGTTGGAGTCCGGCGCGGTGGTCGGCTGAGGGCCGAACTCGGAGCTCTCGGGGACCCCGTCCCCTCGGCTCCTGGAGTCCGGAGGTCGCCTTGAGCGCCTCCGGACTGTTCCCCCTCGATCGGTGCCTCTTGAGACAGCACTCGGCGTCGTCGGCTGGATGAGGGGAGGTGGCGGTCGGGATTGGATCGCTATCCATGTCCGACGAGCCCAGGGAGCCGTCCGAGGATACCTCAATATTAGCTCGGGGCGGCCTGCACAATTGAGTTCGGCGTTAGGGAAAGCAATGCGACAAAGGAATCCTATGGGTTACTTTGGTATTCCGAATACTTACGATCTCCCTTGGGGCTTGGCCCTGGGCAACCACTCGTCTTCACTTTCGTCGGCGGCGGTGGAGCTGTCCGGAAGGAGCGTCCTTCCCTTCTTGGACCCTCCGGCCTCCCCAGTTGGGCGGCCTTCCTTTTCTTGTCTCCCCCAGTCGGTGGGGGAGCCTCTTCTTCCTCTTCCTCGTCTTCGGGGGAAGAGTGCGCCGCAGAGTCATCGGACGGTGAGTCCGACAACGCCTGGCATCGGGAACTCTTTCGAGCTCCCTTGGCCTTCTTGGTCTTCTCCGGCACCTTGTAAGGGCCAGAGTCAACATCTTCGCCAGAAGGGCATCTGCAGGGCCTTTCGGGCAAGGGAGCCGGACAGTCGATTTGTCCGGCCATCTTCTGCCAGTCCTGTTAACGGCACGGGAGTTTAGATCCCGCATAGAGTCAATCTATATAAGAAAACAAGTATCCTGTAAAGGTAACAGGGCGCTATACTTCGCGCTCGGTATTTTCGTTAGCGTGTGCGCCCTGGTCGAGTGGTTCTGATTAAACGATTTGTCCCTGTCCATGCACCGTAGGTTTTTCTTCCACAAATACTAGTAATGGGGTAGTGTGTAGAGGGGAAGGGTACACTCGCTCTCTTTGTCAGTCTCGCGAGTGGGATCTTGAACATCACCCTCATGACACTCGATATCATGAACGAATGTAGTCGAAGTTACCTCGTCTTCTAATGAGTTCGAAAATTGACCGGGATATGGATCATCTGCCAGCGTACTTCATTTGAAGTAGTAAAGACTATCAATGTGACTCGAGGAACTTCCTTGAATTGCACCATGTCCGAAGGCGTTAGAGTAAAAGCTCCGAAGATCATGCCATTCGTTAATTACCAACCGCTAGCCAATATAGAATCATATGGTCTCCCATATCTAGTTGACATGGAAGCCGTGAGCTTTCTTGACTATCGTTTGCTCCTACTCGTCCTTGCTTGTCTTTACTCCCTGACAATTTCATCTGCCTCTTTGACTTAGTTCCTCGTTCTAGCAGCTTTACTCCCGACATCAACGTCTTACTTTACCCTCTGCACAACAGAACTATCTCTATTCTGGTAGGTCCAAAATATCACATAATAATTATTGAATCATTATACAAAATCCAAAAATAAATGCAAGCATCAAGATTTGACCTTCGTGAGCTGGGGATACCAGAGTCCCTCTAACCATCCAACTACACGGTTGGTTCATATTATGGAAGGGTGTAGTTAGGTCTCGATGAGTGAGATTCAACAAGTCTATGAAGATCTTGGCAACTCTAGACATGGCCGTTCAAAAACCGTTTGACTCGACCGTTTACTGCACACTACGTACTCCACTATTTGCCAGGTCAGTCGGAGGTCATCACGCGTGCACACGCAATGCAAAGTCTCTCCTACGTGTGCGTTCCACTGGCGCCGTTCGTCGTCAACATGAGCACCCTGCTCTGGTCAAACCGCACGCGCTCTACTTATATTCTCCCGACGCCACCAGCTCCATCTCCATCACCTGCCTCCACCAACCATGGCCGCGTATTGCTCTCTGCTGCTGGCCTTGCTCCTCCTCGCGCTCTCCTCCTCCTCGCCGGCGTCGGCGGCGACCCCGTATGGCATCGAGTTCCCGCAGTTCAACTGCCGCCGCTCGCCATCGCCGGCTACGCCGGCTGCGACGCGCATGCTCGGCTGCGCACTCGCAAGCTGGCGCCGATCGCTGAAGCGTAGGACGCTTCGCTGTCCGCTCGTCTTGACGTGAAGGTTTTGCAGTCCACGTCGACGCGAAAGAACTGGGGCGACACGTTGGGCATGGGGCGGAGACACCCGCTCCGCAACAACGACACGAATTACGCGCACCAGTGTTGAGGCTACCCCCGTTCGCTGCACAGTGCTCTGGGCGCGATGGACGAATGCTCCGGCTCGTTCAATTTTCATCGTGAGCCTCCGGACCGACGAGAGAAGGACGCCTCTCGGCGCATACGAACTCCCGAGTTGCGCGGGGAATGGGTTCGCCCTTGTGTCGCGGACTCCCACGCGCCTGCTCTGATGGGGCTCGGGGTGGGGGACTGAAGCGTGGTCGCCTCCATCTGGGAGCCGGAGGGGCTTCGATGTCGGCCGGGAGGGCGCTCGTTTTCGGAAGGGTGAGTCCAGCTTCTCCTCGGTTCTTGACGTCTCCCTCCGCTGACGGAGCAGCCTCCGCCTCCGCTCTCTGTGGCCAGAACGTTGCGATGAGAGTTGAGAGCTTTGCTGGAAGCTCGTGATGGCTTCTGCGGTACCGAGCGGGAGTACCTTGGTATGAAGCGCATAGTAGCGAAGAGTGGTGCAGATAGACCGGCTCTCGCCTCTCCATCCCTTGATGATTGGGTCGGATGACATCATAGAGACTTACAGCGTGCCCCACCTTCGCGCACTCTCTCACATCAACCTTTGACGTCCCGAGTCGCCGCAGCGCTCTGTAGTCGTCCGACTGCGCAGACGCCTAGGTGACCCACGCGTATATAGCCACATATCGCTTCAGATCGGGGACGAGCGGCTCTTCCCTGCTTCCTTGACCCGCGTCGTCATCAACCATACTGCGCGACGTGCCTGGCCGGCTCGTCTCTCTCATCGCCTGCGAGCGCCCCAGGCTGGGTTAAAGAAGCGTCAGCCATCGCGAGACTCCACTCACCGGCCCTCCGATTGCTTACACGTTCATCTGCCATATACACGCGTAAGCGAATGTGTCGTAGAACTCTGCCAGCTGGCGATCCTCGGTCTCTCGTACAGGCTGCATTTAATCGTTCAATACCTTCTTCTGTGTCTCGCACCGGGCCGCGCCGTGGAACGGCGTGGCTTCGGTCTCGGGCACCGAGAAACCTCGTCTCGTAATCTCACCTTCTCGTGCCGTGGCTGCTGGGCTCTCTCTGTGTCCGCGGGGAACCCCGGCCCTCGCTCTCCCGCGCGAGCAGCAAGCTGCTGCGCGCCCGGCGTCTACGCGGCTGCCACGCACTTTCCTACTCTCGATAGCTGGTTCGTCGGAGCAGCGGTACGGTGGAGTCCCTAGGGCGCGTGGTTGTGGGAGCCTGGATAGGGACAGGTCTCCGGACAGCCGGACTCATCTCCATTGGCCGGACTGTTAGACTATGAAGATACAAGATTGAAGACTTCGTCTCGTGTCCGGATGGGACTCTACTTGGCGTGGAAGGCAAGCTAGGCAATACGTATATGGATATCTCCTCCTTTGTAACCGACCTTTGTGTAACCCTAACCCTCTCCGGTGTCTATATAAACCGAAGGGTTTTAGTCCGTAGGACAACAATCACAACAACAATCACAACATACAATCATACTGTAGGCTAGCTTCTAGGGTTTAGCCTCTCTGATCTCGTGGTAGATCTACTCTTGTACTACCCATATCATCAATATTAATCAAGCAGGACGTAGGGTTTTACCTCCATCAAGAGGGCCCGAACCTGGGTAAAACTTTGTGTCCCTTGCCTCCTATTACCATCCGGCCTAGACGCACAGTTCGGGACCCCCTACCCGAGATCCGCCGGTTTTGACACCGACAAGGGCTTGTTCGGGGTATCTTCACCCGACAGTAGAGCAAAGAGTTGCTCCTCACCTATTGAACCTACTGAAAATGAAAATGTCTA
>NC_053028.1:278988079-279011530 GCF_003073215.2 Triticum urartu
CGCTCCTCTCATCGGGAGAGGGCAATCTCCATCAACATCTTCACCAGCACCATCTCATCTCCAAACCCTAGTTCATCTCTTGTATCCAATTCTTGTCTCAAAGTCCGGGATTGGTGCTAGTAGGTTGCTAGTAGTGTTGATTACTCCTTGTAGTTGATGCTAGTTGGTTTATTGGTGGAAGGATCATAAGATCCTATATGCATATTATTACCCCTCTGATTATAACATGGATATGCTTAGTGAGTAATTACGTTTGTTCCTAAGGACAAGGGAGAAGTCATGCTATTAGTAGTCATGTGAATTTGGTATTCGTTTGATAGTTTGATAAGATGTATGTTGTCTAGCCTCTAGTGGTGTTATGTGAACGTCGACTACATAACACTTCACCATTATTTGGGCCTAGAGGAAGGCATTGGGAAGTAATAAGTAGATGATGGGTTGCTAGAGTGACAGAAGCTTAAACCCTAGTTTATGCGTTGCTTCGTAAGGGGCTGATTTGGATCCATATGTTTCATGCTATGGTTAGGTTTACCTTAATACTTTTGTTGTAGTTGCGGATGCTTGCAATAGAGGTTAATCATAAGTGGGATGCTTGTTCAAGTAAGAACAGCACCCAAGCACCGGTCCACCCACATATCAAATTATCAAAGTATCGAACGCGAATCATATGAACGTGATGAAAACTAGCTTGACGATATTCCCATGTGTCCTCGGGAGCGCTTTTCCTATTATAAGAGTTTGTTCCGGCTTGTCCTTTGCTACAAAAGGATTGGGCCATCTTGCTGCACTTTATTTACTTTTGTTACTTGTTGCTCGTTACAAATTTTATCACAAAACTATCTGTTACCACTTATTTCAGTACTTGTAGAGAATACCTTGCTGAAAACCGCTTATCATTTCCTTCTGCTCCTCGTTGGGTTCGACACTCTTACTTATCGAAAGGACTACGATAGATCCCTATACTTGTGGGTCATCAGGCTATGGGCATATGGTTATCCTTTTTTGACAAAGAAAACTTACCTGCACATCTGTCAGATATTGCTTCGTGGCTCTTCTAAGCCCATCTCGAGCAGCTCAGATGTATGCGTCGCCCAAGCTAAAGGCATTAAAAGCCTCCTTCGAGAACTTAGGGTCTCGCAAGACAGCCCAGCAGCGCCGATGGTTCATGGCACTCTCTACCTCTGAGTTGGTGATGGACATATTTTCCGAACTCTCGGCCGAAGGGCAGTCCGGCGTTGTTCCTGCACCGGCCCCAGTCTCCCCGATTGGATCTAAATCCCGGTTGTTGGGAACACCACCGACCGGGTCCCCGGACACAATTCGGCGAACCCTCTTCCTACAACCAAACAAACACACGAGTCATAGTCAGATGTGGCCGCCAAAAAGCATGTTTATCCGTACCTCCTCAATGAAGGCCTGGTTGTGTCTTCACCCGCCTTCCTCTTCGAAGGCTTGCCCGGCGCGGGAGCCGATCTCTTCGAAATCGCTGAACGTCTCCCATGTGAAGCATGATATAGTGCGGTGGGTGAGGCATAATAAGAGCACTCTTTTGGAGAGGGTGTTTCTTAATTGTTTACACGTGAAGCAGGAAGAAGGCCAGGGTAGTCGGCGGTGATGGCCACTTCTGTGCCGTCATAACTTGTCTGGTAAAACACTCCCTCCGCAAGCACCACGAATATATCTGAATCCTCTTCAAACCCAGGATCTAGTTCCCGGTTGTGGATCTCCGGCTGTGGGGCAGGACTATGAAGTCCTTCGGTGACCTTCCGCCAGTGCTGTCATAACAAACAGACTTGAAATTTATCAAAAGTAATCCGGAAGGGGAATGAGTGGAATAGAGGGGTGAAGCTTACCCAACTGGGAGGATCATACATAGAATACCCATCTCTGCGCTTAATGCGAAGAAATCCTCTTCCTCCCCTTTAAACAGCTCGGCCAATATTTTGGCCAGAGCGGCGGGGTATCCGGACCCTTCCGGCCATAGCGGGAGGCGTCATCCTCTCCATTGTAGTGCCACATGGGCAGCCTTGTATTGTAGCGGCTGAACCCCTCGCACTATGGAGGTCGCCATTACCTCGATTATTGTGAGTCCGGACTGAGCGAGCATCTTTATCTTGCTCATAAGCTGGCAAACTTCTGTGCTGTCATCCTCTTCAAGACTCCGGGGACGCCAACTGTGGCGTTTCTTCAGCGGAACGCTCGCAAATTCAGGAAGACCCTTTCGAACTGGGTCAGGAAGCGCGACGTCCTCAATATAGAACCATTCGGAAGGCCATTCTTCGTGCTTCCTTGGTGTGCCGGACAGATATCCGGTAAGGCGATACGCCATACTTCGGCTCCGCCCACTTCAAATATTGACCCCTCGTGATTACGCGGGACAAGACAGAACAACTTCCTCCATAGCTCGAAATGAGCCTCGATACCCAGGAATAATTCGCATAAAGCGACGTAACCCGCGATGTGCAGAATGGAGGCAGGGTGAAGTTGTGCAGCTGGAGGCCATAGTATTCCAGAAGCCCTCGGAGGAACGGATGAATGGGAAATCCAACGCCCCTTAGCAAGGTAGGGGACGAAACATACTCGCTCTCCCCCGGATGGATTGGGGAAGTCCTCTGCCTGAATCTCACCGTTGAAGGAATCTAGCCCCGCTCGAACAGGAACTAGATCTGCGGGGGAAGAAATCCTGTCTGCAGCTTCGTCAATTGACTATGTGGGACACTGAACACCTCTCCCACTCGCCTTTCTCTGGGCCGGAACGGGTGGAGGAGCTGGGGCGCTAGCCATGCTGGAATGGTTTCTCCTAAGCAGTTTCCGGGGATTTCCTCTGCGTGGTGCCGAATGGATCTAGGATCCAATCTCTTTAATAGGCGCTCTTCCTTGCATGGACGGGGTGTTATCTGCAAAAATACCCTGACCTTCCACCTTCGCTTGACACGTGGAAGGCGAAGTTATTTAACGCGCAGAAGCCGAGGGGAGCGACATTGAACCGATGGCCGAATACATCACTTGGAGATCATTAAAGGAGGAACCCGCCTTGCAATGCTGAAGACAATTTGGTGTTGGAAATATGCCCTAGAGGCAATAATAAAATGGTTATTATTATATTTCTTTGTTCATGATAATTGTCTATTGTTCATGCTATAATTGTGTTATCCGGAAATCGTAATACATGTGTGAATACATAGACCACAACACGTCCCTAGTGAGCCTCTAGTTGACTAGCTCGTTGATCAAAAGATAGTCATGGTTTCCTGACTATGGACATTGGATGTCATTGATAACGGGATCACATCATTAGGAGAATGATGTGATGGACAAGACCCAATCCTAAGCATAGCTCAAAGACCGTGTAGTTCGTTTGTTGTAGCTTTTCTGAATGTCAAGTATCATTTCCTTAGACCATGAGATTGTGCAACTCCCGGATACCGTAGGAGTGCCTTGGGTGTGCCAAACGTCACAACGTAACCGGGTGACTATAAAGGTACATTATAGGTATCTCCGAAAGTGTCTGTTGGGTTGGCACGAATCGAGACTGGGATTTGTCACTCCGTATGACGGAGAGGTATCTCTGGGCCCACTCGGTAATGCATCATCATAATGAGCTCAATGTGATCAAGTGGTTGATCATGTGATCATGCATTACGGTACGAGTAAAGTGACTTGCCGGTAACAAGACTGAACAAGGTATTGGGATACCGACGATCGAGTCTCAGGCAAGTAACGTACCGATTGACAAAGGGAATTGTATACGAATTGATTGAATCCTCGACATCGTGGTTCATCCGATGAGATCATTGTGGAGCATGTGGGAGCCAACATGGGTATCCAGATCCCGCTGTTGGTTATTGACCGGAGAGTCGTCTCGGTCATGTCTGCATGTCTCCCGAACCCGTAGGGTCTACACACTTAAGGTTCGGTGACGCTAGGGTTGTTAGGAAGACTTGTATGTGATTACCGAATGTTATTCGGAGTCCCGGATGAGATCCCGGACGTCACGAGGAGTTCCGGAATGGTCCGGAGGTAAAGATATATATATGGGAAGTTGTCATATGGTCGCCGGAAAGGTTCGGGGGCATATCGGTATTGTACCGGGGCCACCGGAGGGATTCCGGGGGTCCACCGGGAGGGGCCACCTCTTTCGGAGGGCCTTATGGGCTGTATGGAGAAGGGAACCAGCCCAAGTGGGCTGGGGCGCCACACATCCCTAGGGCCCATGCGCCTAGGGTTGGGGGAAACCCTAAGGGGGGGCGCCCCCTTGCTTGGGGGGCAAGCCCCCCTCCCCTTGATCTAGAGGGGGCCGGCCCCCTTCCCCCTTCCCCTATAAATAGAGGGGTGAGGGGAGGGCTGCAGGGTACATCCAAGGCGTAGCCCCTCCCCTCCCCAACACCTCTCCTCCTCCATAAGAGCTTGGCGAAGCCCTGTCGGAGTACTGCAGCTTCACCACCACCATGCCGTCGTGCTGCTGTTGGAGCCCTCTTCCTCAACCTCTCCCTCCTCCTTGCTGGATCAAGGCGCGGTAGACGTCCTCGCTCCGTACGTGTGTTGAACACGGAGGTGCCATCCGTTCGGCGCTAGGATCTTCGGTGATTTGCATCACATCGAGTACGACTCCATCAACCCCGTTCTCTTGAACGCTTCCGCTCGTGATCTACAAGGGTATGTAGATGCACTCCTCTCTCCCTAGTTGCTAGATGACTCCATAGATTGATCTTGGTGATGCGTAGAAAAATTTAAAATTCTGCTACGTTCCCCAACAGTGGCATCATGAGCTAGGTCTATGCGTAGTTACTATGCACGAGTAGAACACAAAGTAGTTGTGGGCGTCGATATTGTCAATTATCTTGCCGTTACTAGTCTTATCTTGATTCGGCGACATCGTGGGATGAAGCGGCCTGGACCAACCTTACACGTACGCTTACGTGAGACCAGTTCCACCGACTGACATGCACTAGTTGCATAAGGTGGTTGCGGGTGTCTGTCTCCCCCACTTTAGTCGGATCGGATTCGATGAACAGGGTCCTTATGAAGGGTAAATAGAAATTGGCAATTCAAGTTGTGGTTTTGGCGTAGGTGAGAAACGTTCTTGCTAGAAACCTATAGCAGCCACGTAAAAACATGCAACAACAATTAGAGGACGTCTAACTTGTTTTTGCAGCAAGTGTTTTGTGATGTGATATGGCCAAAGTATGTGATGAATGATATATGTGATGTATGAGATGATCATGTTCTTGTAATAGGAATCACGACTTGCATGTCGATGAGTATGACAACCGGCAGGAGCCATAGGAGTTGTCTTTATTTATTTATGACCTGTGTGTCAACATAAACGTCATGTAATTACTTTACTTTATTGCTAAAGCGTTAGCCATAGTAGTAGAAGTAATAGATGACGAGACAACTTCAAGAAGACACTATGATGGAGATCATGATGATGGAGATCATGGTGTCATGCCGGTGACAAGATGATCATGGAGCCCCGAAGATGGAGATCAAAGGAGCAAATGATATTGGCCATATCATGTCACATTTGATTTGCATGTGATGTTTATCATGTTACATCTTATTTGCTTAGAACGACGGTAGCTTAAATAAGATGATCCCTCGTAATAATTTCAAGAAAGTGTTCCCCCTAACTGTGCACCGTTGCGAAGGTTTGTTTGTTTCGAAGCACCACGTGATGATCGGGTGTGATAGATCTAACGTTCAATACAACGGGTGTAAGCCAGATTTACACACGCAATACACTTAGGTTGACTTGACGAGCCTAGCATGTACAGACATGGCCTCGGAACACGGAAGACCGAAAGGTCGAGCATGGAAGTCGTATAGAAGATACGATCAACATGAAGATGTTCACCGATGTTGACTAGTCCGTCTCACGTGATGATCGGACAACGGCCTAGTTAACTCGGATCATGTTATACTTAGATGACTGGAGGGATGTCTATCTGAGTGGGAGTTCATTGAATAATTTGATTAGATGAACTTAATTATCATGAACTTAGTCTAAAATCTTTACAATATGTCTTGTAGATCAAATGGCCCACGTTCCTCAACTTCAACGCGTTCCTAGAGAAAACCAAGCTGAAAAGACGATGGCAGCAACTATACGGACTGGGTCCGGAACCTGAGGATCATCCTCATAGCTGCCAAGAAAGATTATGTCCTACAAGCACCGCTAGTGACGCACCTGTCCCCTGCAGAACCAAGACGTTATGAACGCTTGCAGTCACGTGCTGATGATTACTCCCTCGTTCAGTGCGGCATGCTTTACAGCTTAGAACCGGGGCTCCAAAAGCGTTTTGAGAGACACGGAGCATATGAGATGTTCGAAGAGCTGAAAATGGTTTTTCAAGCTCATGCCCGGGTCGAGAGATATGAAGTCTCCGACAAGTTCTTCAGCTGTAAGATGGAGGAAAATAGTTCTGTCAGTGAGCACATACTCAAAATGTCTGGGTTGCATAACCGCTTGACTCAGCTGGGAGTTAATCTCCCGGATGACGCGGTCATTGACAGAATCCTTCAGTCGCTTCCACCGAGCTACAAGAGCTTTGTGATGAACTTCAATATGCAGGGGATGGAAAAGACCATTCCTGAGGTATATTCAATGCTGAAATCAGCAGAGGTGGAAATCAAAAAGGAACATCAAGTGTTGATGGTGAATAAAACCACTAAGTTCAAGAAAGGCAAGGGTAAGAAGAACTTCAAGAAGGACGGCAAGGGAGTTGCCGCGCCCGGTAAGCAAGCTGCCGGGAAGAAGCCAAAGAATGGACCCAAGCCCGAGACTGAGTGTTTTTATTGCAAGGGAAGTGGTCACTGGAAGCGGAACTGCCCCAAATACTTAGCGGACAAGAAGGCTGGCAACACTAAAGGTATATGTGATATACATGTAATTGATGTGTACCTTACCAGTACTCGTAGTAGCTCCTGGGTATTTGATACCGGTGCGGTTGCTCACATTTGTAACTCAAAGCAGGAGCTGCGGAATAAGCGGAGACTGGCGAAGGACGAGGTGACGATGCGCGTCGGGAATGGTTCCAAGGTCGATGTGATCGCCGTCGGCACGCTGCCTCTACATTTACCTACGGGATTAGTTTTAAACCTCAATAATTGTTATTTAGTGCCAGCTTTGAGCATGAACATTGTATCAGGATCTCGTTTAATATGAGATGGCTACTCATTTAAATCTGAGAATAATGGTTGTTCTATTTATATGAGAGATATGTTTTATGGTCATGCTCCGATGGTGAATGGTTTATTCTTAATGAATCTCGAGCGTAATGCTACACATATTCATAGTGTGAATACCAAAAGATGTAAGGTTGATAATGATAGTCCCACATACTTGTGGCACTGCCGCCTTGGTCACATAGGTGTCAAACGCATGAAGAAGCTCCATGCAGATGGACTTTTAGAGTCTCTTGATTACGAATCATTTGACACGTGCGAACCATGCCTCATGGGTAAAATGACCAAGACTCCGTTCTCAGGAACAATGGAGCGAGCAACCAACTTATTGGAAATCATACATACTGATGTGTGCGGTCCAATGAGTGTTGAGGCTCGCGGTGGCTATCGTTATGTTCTCACCCTCACTGATGACTTGAGTAGATATGGGTATGTCTACTTAATGAAAAAACACAAGTATGAGACCTTTGAAAAGTCAAGGATTTCAGAGTGAGGTTGAGAATCAACGTGACAGGAAAATAAGGTTCTTGCGATCAGATCGTGGGGGAGAATACTTGAGTCACGAATTTGGCAAACACTTAAGAAAATGTGGAATTGTTTCACAACTCACGCCGCCTGGAACACCTCAGCGTAACCTGAAAAGGACTAAGGATATGTTTCTCGTTTATGGAGGTGACGAAGAGCTCGTCGTAAAGGGTTACGTCGATGCTAGCTTCGACACAGATCTGGATGACTCTAAGTCACAAACCGGATACGTGTATATTTTGAATGGTGGGGCAGTAAGCTAGTGCAGTTGCAAGCAAAGCGTTGTGGCGGGATCTACATGTGAAGCGGAGTACATGGCAGCCTCGGAGGCAGCACAAGAAGCAGTCTGGGTGAAGGAGTTCATTACCGACCTAGGAGTCATACCCAATGCGTCGGGCCCGATGACTCTCTTCTGTGACAACACTGGAGCTATTGCCCTTGCCAAGGAGCCCAGGTTTCACAGGAAGACCAGGCATATCAAGCGTCGCTTCAACTCCATTCGTGAAAGTGTTCAAAATGGAGACATAGAGATTTGTAAAGTACATACGGACCTGAATGTGGCAGATCCGTTGACTAAACCTCTCCCTAGAGCAAAACATGATCAACACCAGAACTGCATGGGTGTTCGATTCATCACAATGTAACTAGACTATTGACTCTAGTGCAAGTGGGAGACTGTTGGAAATATGCCCGAGAGGGTATAAATTAATGGTTATTATTATATTTCTTTGTTCATGATAATTGTCTATTGTTCATGCTATAATTGTGTTATCCAGAAATCGTAATACATGTGTGAATACATAGACCACAACACGTCCCTAGTGAGCCTCTAGTTGACTAGCTCATTGATCAAAAGATAGTCAGGGTTTCCTGACTATGGACATTGGATGTCATTGATAACGGTATCACATCATTAGGAGAATGATGTGATGGACAAAACCCAATCCTAAGCATAGCTCAAAGATCGTGTAGTTCGTTTGCTATAGCTTTTCCGAATGTCAAGTATCATTTCCTTAGACCATGAGATTGCGCAACTCCCGGATGCCGTAGGAGTGCTTTGGGTGTGCCAAACGTCACAACGTAACTGGGTGACTATAAAGGTACACTACAGGTATCTCCGAAAGTGTCTGTTGGGTTGGCACGAATCGAGACTGGGATTTGTCACTCCGTATGACGGAGAGGTATCTCTGGGCCCACTCGGTAATGCATCATCATAATGAGCTCAATGTGAACAAGTGGTTGATCACGGGATCATGCATTACGGCAGAGTAAAGTGACTTGCCGGTAACGAGATTGAACGAGGTATTGGGATACCGACGATCGAGTCTCGGGCAAGTAAACGTACCGATTGACAAAGGGAATTGTATACGGATTGATTGAATCCTCGACATCGTGGTTCATACGATGAGATCATCGTGGAGCATGTGGGAGCCAACATGGGTATCCAGATCCCACTGTTGGTTATTGACCGGAGAGTCGTCTCGGTCATGTCTGCATGTCTCCCGAACCCGTAGGGTCTACAAACTTAAGGTTTGGTGACGCTAGGGTTGTAGAGATATTAGTATGCAGTAACTCGAAAGTTGTTCGGAGTCCCGGATGAGATCACGGACGTCATGAGGAGTTCCGTAATGGTCCGAAGGTAAAGATTTATATATGGGAAGTCAAGTTCGGCCATCGGGAAAGTTTCGGGGGTAATCGGTATTGTACCGGGACCACCGGAAGGGTCCCGGGGGTCCACCGGGTGGGGCCACCTATCCCGGAGGGCCCCATGGGCTGAAGTGGGAGGGGAACCAGCCCCTAGTGGGCTGGTGCGCCCCCCTTGGGCCTCCCCCTGCGCCTAGGGTTGGAAACCCTAGGGGTGGGGGCGCCCCACTTGGCTTGGGGGGCAAGCCACCCCCTTGGCCGCCGCCCCCCCTTGGAGATTGGATCTCCTAGGGCCGGCGCCCCCCCTAGGGACCCTATATATAGTGGGGGGAGGGAGGGCAGCCGCACCCTAGCCCCTGGCCTCCTCCCTCTCCCTCCCGTGACACTCCTCCCTCTCCCTGTGCTTGGCGAAGCCCTGCCGAGATCACCGTTGCTTCCACCACCACGCCGTCGTGCTGCTGGATCTTCATCAACCTCTCCTTCCCCCTTGCTGGATCAAGTTGGAGGAGACGTCTTCCCAACCGTACGTGTGTTGAACACGGAGGTGCCGTCCGTTCGGCGCTAGGTCATCGGTGATTTGGATCACGACGAGTACGACTCCATCGACCCCGTTCTCTTGAACGCTTCCGCGCGCGATCTACAAGGGTATTTAGATGCACTCCTCTCTCCCTCATTGCTACATGACTCCATAGATTGATCTTGGTGATGCGTAGAAAATTTTAAAATTTTGCTACGTTCCCCAACATGTATAAGTGGTATGCTCCGTTGTGGAGCACTCTGGTGATAATGAAGGGGCCTTCCCAAGTAGGGCGAGCTTGTGTGTTTCTGCTGATCCACTTGAAGAACCAAGTCTCCTTCTTGAAATGCTCGACCCCTCACGTTTCTGCGTGGGAATCGACGCAGGTCTTGCTGATAAATGGTCGACCGGATCAGGGCCATCTCTCTTTCCTCTTCCAGGAGATCAACTGCGTCTTGCCGAGCCTGTTCTGCTTCATCTTCTGAGAAAAGCTCGACTCTGGGTGCATTGTGAAGCAAGTCACTCGGAAGAACAGCTTCAGCTCCATAGACCAAGAAGAATGGAGTTCGGCCAGTCGACCGATTAGGAGTTGTCCTCAAACCCCAAAGCATGATGGAAGTTCATCGACCCAGGCGCCTGCCGCGTGCTTGAGATCACGCATCAGTCGGGGTTTCAGTCCTTTGAGAATCAATCCGTTTGCTCTTTCAGCTTGTCCATTCGACTGGGGATGGGCGACTGAAGCATAGTCGACCGAGTGCCTTGGGAAGCGCAGAAGGCTCTGAACTCATCAGAATCGAAGTTCGACCCATTGTCAGTGATGATGCTGTGCGGAACACCATATCTGAATGTTAACTCTCTGATGAAACTGACCGCAGTACTGGCTTCAAGACTTTTGATAGGTTTGGCTTCAATCCATTTGGTGAACTTGTCGACTGCCACGAGTACATGAGTGAAGCCGCTCCTACCCGTTCTCAGAGGTCCAACCATGTCCAAACCCCAAACAGCGAAGGGCCAGACGAGTGGAATGGTCTTCAGGGCTGACGCAGGCTTGTGAGACATGTTGGAGTAAAACTGGCAACCTTCACATTTGTCGACTATTTCTTGTGCCATCTCATTTGCCCGTGGCCAATAAAATCCTGCTCGGTATGCTTTGGCCACAATGGTCCGAGAGGACGCATGGTGACCACAGGTCCGAGTGGATGTCGTTGAGGATCACTCGACCTTCCTCTGGTGTTATGCATTTCTGGCTGACTCCAGTTACACTTTCTCTGAACAGCTCCTCTTATCACAGTAAAAGCTTTGGATCGGCGGACGATCTGTCGGGCCTCTTCTTCATCCTCTGGGAGTTCCTTCCTAAGATGTATGCGATGTACGGCACTGTCCAGTCGGGAGTGATGACCAAAACCTCCATGATCAAGTCGACCACGGCCGGGACTTCGACTTCAGTCGGATCAGTGGCGCTCTTTGGTTGGGGGCTCTTCAGTGAAAGGATCTTCCTGGACTGAAGGTGTATGAATATGTTCAAAATACATTACTGGGAATGGCTTCCCTCTTGGAACCTATCTTCGCCAAATCATCGCTGCTTGATTTTTCAGTCGGGGTATGTGATGGAGCTCTAAACCCTCAAACTTCTTCTCTAACTTTCTCACTGCATTACAGTAAGCCAGTCATAGCCGGGCTTCTGACGTCCCACTCCTTCATCACTTGATTCACCACCAAATCTGAGTCGCGTAGACCATGAGGCGACGGACGCCGAGTGAAATGGCAATACACAACCCATACAAAAGTGCCTCATATTCAGCTTCGTTGTTGGAGGAATCAAAATGAATTTGGAGAACATAGCGGAGCATGTGGAACATCCTTCACATCCCACGTCGTCAAAATCGCAAACGCCTGAGCTATACACTTCCGATATTGGACTAGAAAACAAATTGGATTCCGATATTGGACTAGAAAACAAATTGAATTCCAAACATATGAAGGACCATTCAGGAGATAGACATACATTTGTGTCGCATTAACAAAAGGTTTTACAAATACATCTAATGTCCAGCGGGTATTCTTCACCTCGCGTCGTTAAGGGCGAGGTGATGATGTGTGTTGGAAGTAGTTCCAAGATTGATATGATCATCATCGCACACTCCCTATACTTTCGGGATTAGTGTTGAACCTAAATAAATGTTATTTGGTGTTTGCATCACCTCAGGGGGGTACCAATACTGCCCTAGCACCAGAACCATTCAGCATCTTAGATCCATCAAAGAACATGGTCCAATGGTCCGAGTGAATCTGAGTCGGCAGTTGCTGTTCGATCCACTTGGCGAGGAAATTTGCTATTGCCAGGGACTTGATAGCTTTCTTTGCCTCAAACTTGATATCCAAGGAAGGAGTTCAATCGCCCATTTTGCCACTCGACCAGTTGCATCTCTGTTGTTCAGAATTTCTGACAATGGTGCGTCGCTGATGACTGTAATGGAGTGATCAGAAAAATAATGTGCAACCTTCTTCGTGGTCATGTAAATCCCATAAACAAGCTTCTGATAATGTGGATATCTTTGCTTGGATGGAGTTAAAACTTCAGAAACATAGTATACTGGGCGCTGAACTTTATAGGCTTTTCCTTCTTCCCGCTCGACCGCGAGTACTGTACTGACAACTTGTCCAGTGGCTGCAATGTAAAGAAGTAAAGGCCTTTGCTGATTGGGGCAGCGAGCACCGGCTGGGTGGAAAGCAGGGCTTTGAGATCTGCAAACGCTGCATCAGCTTTAGGAGTCCACTCGAACTTGTCAGATTTCTTCATCAGTCGGTAAAGAGGCAATGCCTTTTCACCGAGGTGAGAAACGAATCGACTCAAGGCGGCCAAGCAACCAGTAAGCTTTTGGACATCATGCACGCGCACAGGGCGCTTCATCCGGAGTATGGCACCAACTTTCTCTGGGTTCGCTTCGATCCCTCGTTCAGAAACGAGGAAACCGAGTAACTTTCCGCCAGGAACTTCGAATGTGCACTTTGATGGGTTAAGCTTGATATCATATCTTCTCAGGTTGGCAAAGTTTCAGCAAGGTCAATCAGCAGGTCGGAACCTTTACGCGACTTGACCACAATGTCATCCATGTATGCTTCCACATTCCGATTGATTTGAGTGAGCAGACACTTCTGAATCATCCTCATGAATGTGGCCCTAGCGTTCTTGAGACCAAATGGCATGGTGACACAACAAAAGCACCCGAATGGAGTGATGAAAGCTTTTTTTATCCCGTCGGGTCCGTACAGTCGGATCTGGTGGTACCCGTAATAGGCGTCTAGGAAAGACAAACGCTAACACCCCACAGTTGAATCGACAATTTGGTCAATGCGGGGGAGAGGAAAATGATCTTTCGGGCAGGCCCAATTGATATGCTTGAAGTCAATGCACATGCGAAGTGAGTCGTCCTTTTTGGGGACCATAACAACATTGGTGAGCCACTCGGAGTGGTAAATCTCTCGGATGAACTCAGCTGCCAGGAGCTAAGCCACTTCCTCACCAATTGCCTTTCTCTATTGTACGGCGGACCGTCGGAGATGTTCCTTGACTGGTTTTACTTTCGGGTTGATACGTCCATTTTGCATCATGCTTTTATATCGATATTTATTGCATTATGGACTGTTATTTCACTTTATGTCACAATACTTATGGCTATTCTCTCTTATTTTACAAGGTTTACATAAGGAGGGAGAATGCCGACAGCTGGAATTCTGGGCTGGAAAAGGAGCAAATATTAGAGACCTATTCTGCGCAACTCCAAAAGTCCTGAAACTCCACGGAACATCTTAAAATAAATAAAGAAAAATCCTCGCCAAAGATGAAGGCCAGGGGGCCCACACCCTGCTCACGAGGGTGGGGGGCGCCCCCCCTCCTAGGGCGCGCCCCCCTACCTCGTGGGCCCCCTGGTGGGTCTCCGACGTCCATCTTCTCCTATATGAAGTCTTTCGATGAGAAAAAAATAAGAAGGAACTTTTCGGGACGAGACTCCGCCGCCACGAGGCGGAACCTTGGCGGAACCAATCTAGAGCTCCGGCAGAGCTGTTCTGCCGGGATACTTCCCTCCGGGAGGGGGAAATCATCACCAGTCATCACTCACCACGCTCCTCTCATCGGGAGAGGGAAATCTCCTTTCACATCTTCACCAGCACCATCTCATCTCCAAACCTAGTTCATCTCTTGTATCCAATTCTTGTCTCAAGTCCGGGATTGGTGCTAGTAGGTTGCTAGTAGTGTTGATTACTCCTTGTAGTTGATGCTAGTTGGTTTATTTGGTGGAAGATCATATGTTCAGATCCTATATGCGTATTATTACCCCTCTGATTATGAACATGAATATGCTTTGTGAGTAATTACGTTTGTTCCTGAGGACAAGGGAGAAGTCTTGCTATTAGTAGTCATGTGAATTTGGTATTCGTTTGATATTTTGATAATGAGATGTATGTTGCCTCTAGTGGTGTTATGTGAACGTCGACTACATAACACTTCACCATTATTTGGGCCTAGAGGGAGGCATTGGGAAGTAATAAGTAGATGATGGGTTGCTAGAGTGACAGAAGCTTAAACCCTAGTTTATGTGTTGCTTCGTAAGGGGCTGATTTGGATCCATATGTTTCATGCTATGGTTAGGTTTACCTTAATACTTTTCTTGTAGTTGCGGATGCTTGCAATAGAGGTTAATCATAAGTGGGATGCTTGTTCAAGTAAGAACAGCACCCAAGCACCGGTCCACCCACATATCAAATTATCAAAGTATCGAACGCGAATCATATGAACGTGATGAAAACTAGCTTGACGATATTCCCATGTGTCCTCGGGAGCGCTTTTCCTATTATAAGAGTTTGTTCCGGCTTGTCCTTTGCTACAAAAAGGATTGGGCCACCTTGCTGCACTTTATTTACTTTTGTTACTTGTTGCTCGTTACAATTTATCTTCACAAAACTATCTGTTACCACTTATTTCAGTACTTGCAGAGAATACCTTGCTGAAAACCGCTTATCATTTCCTTCTGCTCCTCGTTGGGTTCGACACTCTTACTTATCGAAAGGACTACGATAGATCCCCTATACTTGTGGGTCATCAAGACTCTTTTCTGGCGCCGTTGCCAGGGAGTGTAGCGCCTTTGGTAGGTGGAATTTGGTAAGGAAAAATTTATATAGTGTGCTGAAATTTACTGTCACTTGTTACTATGGAAAGTAATTCTCTGAGGGGCTTGTTCGGGGTATCTTCACCCCGTCCAGTAGAGCAAAGAGTTGCTCCTCAACCTACTGAACCTATTGAAAATGAAACTCCTTTTGAATTTCCTTCGGGTATGATGGAAAAACTGCTAGCTAACCCTTTTACAGGAGATGGAACAAAGCATCCTGATGAGCACTTAATATATGTGGATGAAGTTTGTGGATTATTTAAGCTTGCAGGTATACCCGATGATGTTGCTAAGAAGAAGGTCTTCCCTTTATCTTTGAAGGGAGACGCATTGATATGGTATAGGCTATGTGATGATATGAGATCATGGAACTATAAAAGATTGAAATTGGAATTTCATCAAAAGTATTACCCTATGCATCTTGTTCATCGTGATCGCAATTATATATATAATTTCTGGCCTCGCGAAGGAGAAAGCATCGCTCAAGCTTGGGGGAGGCTTAAATCAATGTTATATTCATGCCCCAATCATGAGCTCTCGAGAGAAATAATTATGCAAAGTTTTTATGCTCGGCTTTCTCATAATAATCAAACCATGCTCGATACTTCTTGTGCTGGCTCTTTTATGATGAAGACTATTGAATTCAGATGGAATTTATTGGATAGAATTAAACGCAACTCTGAAGATTGGGACCTCGATGAAGGTAAGAGTCAGGTATGACACCTAAGTTTGATTGTGTTAAATCTTTTATGGATACCGATATTTTCCGTAAGTTTAGCACTAAATATGGACTTGACTCTGAGATAGTAGCTTCTTTCTGTGAATCTTTTGCTACTTATGTTGATCTCCCTAAGGAGAAGTGGTTTAAATATCATCCTCCCATAGAAGTAAAAGTAGCTGCACCTATTAAAGTTGAAGAAAAGACTGTCACTTATAATGATCCTATTGTTCCTACTTCTTATGTTGAGAAACCACCTTTCCCTGTTAGAATAAAGGATCATGCTAAAGCTTCAACTGTTGTTCGTAAAAGCAATATTAGAACTTATACACCTCCTGAGCAAGTTAAAGTAGAACCTAATATTGCTATTGTTAAAGATCTCTTGTCTGATAATATTGATGGGCATGTTATTCAGTTCGAAGGTGAAACTGCTAGAATTGCTAAACCTTGTGCTAAAGATAAACATAGACCTGTGGTAGGCGTGCCTGTTATTTCTGTTAAAATAGGAGATCATTGTTATCATGGCTTATGTGATATGGGTGCGAGTGCTAGTGTTATACCGCATACTTTATATGAAGAAATTAAGAATGAAATTGCACCTGCTGAGTTAGAAGGTATTGATGTCACAATTAAACTTGCCAATAGAGATACTATTTCACCAATTGGAATTGTTAGAGATGTTGAAGTCTTGTGTGGGAAAACTAAATATCCTGCTGATTTTCTTGTTCTTACTTCTCCGCAAGATAGCTTTTGTCCCATTATATTTGGTAGACCCTTCTTGAACACTGTTAATGCTAGGATAGATTGCAAAAAGAATGTTGTTACTATTGGCTTGGATGATATGGTTCATGAGTTTAATTTCTAATTTAGTAAACAACATCGTGAGGAGAATTACCTAGTAAGGATGAAATTATTGGTCTTGCTTCTATTGCCGTACCTCCTAGTGA
Source organism: Triticum urartu (assembly GCF_003073215.2). Lineage (NCBI taxonomy): Eukaryota > Viridiplantae > Streptophyta > Magnoliopsida > Poales > Poaceae > Triticum > Triticum urartu. The sequence continues at coordinate 279,004,787 of NC_053028.1, forward strand.
TCCTTTAGAACACTATTTGCTAGACCATGAAAATGATATGTTCATGAATGAAAGAAGGGAAATAGATGAAGTATTCTTTAAACAGGAACCTATTCTGCAACACAATTTGCCTGTTGAAATTTTAGGGGATCCTCCTCCACCCAAGGGTGATCCCGTGTTTGAGCTTAAACCATTGCCTGATAATCTTAAATATGCTTATCTTGATGAAAAGAAGATATATCATGTTATTATTAGTGCTAACCTTTCAGAGCATGAAGAAGAAAGATTATTGAAAACTCTGAAGAAGCATCGTGCTGCTATTGGATATACTCTTGATGATCTTAAGGGCATTAGTCCCACTCTATGTCAACATAAAATAAATTTGGAAGCAGATGCCAAACCAGTTCGTGATCCTCAACGACGTCTGAATCCTAAAATGAAAGAAGTGGTAAGAAAAGAAATACTAAAGCTTCTGGCAGGTATAATTTATCCCGTTGCTGATAGTCAGTGTGTAAGTCCTGTCCATTGTGTCCCTAAGAAGGAGGTATTACTGTTGTTCCTAATGATAAAGATGAATTGATTCCACAAAGAATTATCAGGTTATAGGATGGTAATTGATTTCCGCAAATTAAATAAAGCTACTAAGAAAGATCATTACCCCTTACCTTTTATTGATCAAATGCTAGAAAGATTATGCAAACATACACACTATTGCTTTCTAGATGGTTATTCTGGTTTCTCTCAAATACCTGTGTCGACTAGAGATCAATCAAAGACTACTTTTACATGCCCTTTTGGTACTTTTGCTTATAGACGTATGCCTTTTGGTTTATGTAATGCACCTGCTACCTTTCAAAGATGCATGATGGCTATATTCTCTGACTTTTGTGAAAAGATTTGTGAGGTTTTCATGGACGATTTTTCCGTCTATGGTTCCTCTTTTGATGATTGCTTGAGCAATCTTGATCGAGTTTTGCAGAGATGTGAAGAAACTAATCTTGTCTTGAATTGGGAAAAGTGCCACTTTATGGTTAATGAAGGTATTGTCTTGGGGACAAAGTTTCTGAAAGAGGTATTGAAGTTGATAAAGCCAAGGTCGATGATGCTATTGAAAAGATGCCATGTCCCAAGGACATCAAAGGTATAAGAAGTTTCCTTGGTCACACCGGATTTTACAGGAGGTTCATTAAGGACTTCTCAAAAATTTCTCGGCCTCTGACTAATTTATTGCAAAAATATATACCATTTGTCTTTGATGATGATTGTGTAGAAGCATTTGAAATACTTAAGAAAGCATTAGTCTCTGCACCTGTTGTTCAGCCACCTGATTGGAATTTACCCTTTGAAATTATGTGTGATGCTAGTGATTATGCTGTAGGTGCTGTTCTAGGGCAAAGAGTTGATAAGAAATTAAATGTTATTCATTATGCTAGTAAGACTCTAGACAATGCTCAAAGAAATTATGCTACTACTGAAAAAAGAGCTTTTAGCAGCTGTATTTGCTTGTGATAAGTTCAGACCTTATATTGTTGATTCTAAAGTAACTATTCACACTGATCATGCTTCTATTAAATACCTTATGGAAAAGAAAGATGCTAAACCTAGACTTATTAGATGGGTTCTCTTGCTACAAGAATTTGATTTGCATATTATTGATAGAAAGGGAGCTGAGAACCCCGTTGCAGACAACTTGTCTAGGTTAGAGAATGTTCTTGATGACCCACTACCTATTGATGATAGCTTTCCTGATGAACAATTAAATGTCATAAATTTCTAGTACTCCATGGTATGCTGATTATGCTAATTATATTGTTGCTATTTTATACCACCTAGCTTCACATACCAGCAAAAGAAAAGTTCTTTGATTTGGACATTACTTTTGGGATGACCCACATCTTTATAAAGAAGGAGTAGATGGTGTTATTAGACGTTGTGTACCTGAGCATGAACAGGAACAGATCCTACGCAAGTGTCATTCCGAGCTTATGGAGGACACCACGCTGGAGATAGAACTGCACATAAGGTATTGCAATCTGGTTTTTATTGGCCTACTCTCTTCAAGGATGCCCGTAAGTTTGTCTTGTCTTGTGATGAATGTCAAAGAATTGGTAATATTAGTAGACGTCAAGAAATGCCTATGAATTATTCTCTTGTTATTGAACCGTTTGATGTTTGGGGCTTTGATTATATGGGACCTTTTCCTGCCTCTAATGGATATACACATATTTTAGTTGCTGTTGATTACGTTACTAAGTGGGTAGAAGCTATTCCAACTAGTAGTGCTGATCATACACTTCTATTAAAATGCTTAAAGAAGTTATTTTTCTGAGGTTTGGAGTCCCTAGATATTTAATGACTGATGGTGGTTCACACTTTATTCATGGTGCTTTCCGTAAAATGCTTGCTAAATATGATGTTAATCATAGAATTGCATCTCCTTATCACCCATAGTCTAGTGGTCAAGTAGAGTTGAGTAATAGAGAGCTCAAATTAATTTTTCAAAAGACTGTTAATAGGTCTAGAAAGAATTGGTCTAAGAAACTTGATGATGCATTATGGGCATATAGAACTGCATACAAAAATCCTATGGGTATGTCTCCATATAAGATGGTTTATGGAAAAGCATGTCACTTACCTCTCAAAATAGAACATAAGGCATATTGGGCTATTAAAGAGCTTAACTATGATTTTAAACTTTCTGGTGAGAAGAGGTTATTTGATATTAGCTCACTTGATGAATGGAGAACCCAAGCTTATGAAAATGCCAAGTTGTTTAAAGAAAAAGTTAAAAGATGGCATGACAAAAGGATACAAAAGCGTGAGTTTAATGTAGGTGATTATGTATTGCTATACAACTCTCGTTTAAGATTTTTTGCAGGAAAACTTCTCTCTAAATGGGAAGGTCCCTACGTTATCGAGGAGGTCTATCGTTCCGGTGCCATAAAAATCAACAACTTCGAGGGCACAAATCCGAAGGTAGTAAACGGTCAAAGAATCAAACATTATATCTCAGGTAATCCCATAAATGTTGAAACCAATATTATTGAAACCGTAACCCCGGAGGAATACATAAGGGACACTTCTAGAACGTTTCAGACTCCGAAAAGGAATAGGTATGTGGTACGGTAAGTAAACCGACTCCAAAACAATTTTTAAGGCAATATTTCTCCGTTTTGGAATATTTAGAAAAATAGAAAAATAAGTAGCAGTCCGGGACACGAGGGTGTGGGCGGCCCTACCCCCCTGGGCGCGCCCCCTACCTCGTGAGCACCTCGTGTGCCTTCCGGACTCCGTTTTCTTGCACGTTACGTATTTTGGTCGGTAAAAATTCATTATATATTCTCTCCCGAAGGTTTTGACTCCCGTATCACAAACTCCTCTGTTCTTGTTTCGAGCTGTTTTTCTGACAGATCTAGGTTATCATGACGGCCCCAAGTCGCCCAAGGACAAGTTCTTCGAGAAGGTCATCAACCCTTACCTCGCGGAGGTGCTGCGACACCCTCAAACCATTGAGTTGCGTGATGGGTTGCTGCACATCCGCGATGAAGAGGGACCAAAGGGGACCGGAAGCATGGAGACGAGGCTCGAAGCAGTGGAGCAACAAGTTTTCAAGTGCCAAGGGATGGTGGAACGTGGACTCAACTCTAACCACATGATGATCGCGGAGTTCACTAGCAACCACAAGTTGGATGCTGACAACATCGGGGAGACTATCTTCAAGCTTCATGAGAAGATCGAGCACCTCCAAGCCCAAATCTATGACCTGCAAAACCAAAACTGTGAGTATGAATATAGATTCAAAAGGATGAGTTTGGCTGCAGATTTGAGGATCCCGGAGACTCGATCATCTTTCTATGATGGAGAACCTATGCCTTGGAAGATGGACGCAAGGCCCGCATCATCTACACACACATCCACCTTCTTCACCGACAAAGGAGATATAATCACATGGGTATGGGCACTCCCCTTGGCAACTGCCAAGCTTGGGGGAGGTGCCCCGGTATCGTATCACAATCACAACTCCTATCTTTACCGTTTTTCTTAGTTTGATCCTATTAGTAGTATCTTGATCTAGTAGAATAAAGTTTACGGCATGATCTAGTTTTGAGTTTTGCTTTTTGATCTCTCTTTGTAATTGAGTCCATGAGCTATATATAATAAAGATTAGTGTTGAGTCAAGGGCTTGATTGTTTTGCCATGATCTTGGATGAATAAAAAAACAGGAGAAAAGAATAAAAAGAAACAAAAAGTTCATATTGAATCTTATTGAGAGTAATGACTTCACATGGAAAGAGTATGATGATTAAAAGTTGTTGGGAGTTGGCAGACATAGCTTTGGTCATTGTTGCAATTAATAGGAAGTAATAAGGAAAGAGAGGTTTTCACATATAGATATATTATCATTGACATCTTTTATGATTGGGAGCACTCATTAAAATATGACATGCTAAAGAGTTGATGTTGGACAAGGAAGACAACGTAGTGAGTTATGTCTTTCTTATATCTGAGATAAAGTATGTTGTCATGGATCCTCTAACTTGTTGAGCTTGCCTTTCCCCCTCATGCTAGCCAAATTCTCAACACCAAGTAGAAATACAACTTGTGCTTCCAATACCCTTAAACCAGTTTTGCCATGAGAGTCCACCATATCTACCTATGGATTGAGTAAGATCCTTCAAGTAAGTTGTCATCGGTGCAAAGCAATAAAAATTGCTCTAAATATGTATGATTGATTGGTGTGGGAGAAATAAGCTTTATACGATCTTGTGATGTGGAAGTAATAAAAGCGACGACTGCATAATAAAGGTTCATATCACAAGGGGCAATATAAAGTGACGTTCTTTCGCATTGAGATTTTATGCATCCAACCATAAAAGCGCATGGCAACCTCTGCTTCCCTCTGCGAAGGGCCTATCCTTTATTATTATCTTCTACCTTATGCAAGAGTCATGGTGATCTTCACCTTTTCTTTTTCATTTTATCCTTTGGCAAGCTCAGCATGTTGGAAAGAACATGATATATATATCTAATTGGATGTAGGGGAGCATGAACCATTATTGTTGACATTACCCTTGAGGTAAAAGGTTGTGGGGCAAAACTATAAGCCCCTATCTTTCTCTGTGTCCGATTAAAACTCCGTAACCACAAGTATTGCGTGAGTGTTAGCAATTATGGAGGACTAAATGATAGTTGAGTATGTGGACTTGCTTTTTTAGCTCTGACATAGACTCTTTCCGATGTTATGATAAATTGCAATTGCTTCAATGACTGAGATTATAGTTTGTCGGAGCCCAATAAGGTTTATGATTTATACTTTTGCATTGTGAATAGATCATCACTTGAACATAAGTAATCATATGGACAAAATCTATATATGTTGCTGTATGAGAATAATCATGATGCCTTCATGTCCGTATTTTATTTTTATCGACGCCTCTACCTCTAAACATGAGGACATATTTATTGTTATCGGCTTTTCGCTTGAGGACAAGCGAGGTCTAAGCTTGGGGGAGTTGATACGTCCATTTTGCATCATGCTTTTATATCGATATTTATTGCATTATGGACTGTTATTTCACTTTATGTCACAATACTTATGGCTATTCTCTCTTATTTTACAAGGTTTACATAAGGAGGGAGAATGCCGGCAGCTGGAATTCTGGGCTGGAAAAGGAGCAAATATTAGAGACCTATTCTGCGCAACTCCAAAAGTCCTGAAACTCCACGGAACATCTTAAAATAAATAAAGAAAAATCCTCGCCAAAGATGAAGGCCAGGGGGCCCACACCTCTCACGAGGGTGGGGGCGCCCCCCCTAGGGCGCGCCCCCTACCTCGTGGGCCCCCTGGTGGGTCTCTGACGTCCATCTTCTCCTATATGAAGTCTTTCGATGAGAAAAAAATAAGAAGCAACCTTTCGGGACGAGACTCCGCCGCCACGAGGCGGAACCGAGGCAGAACCAATCTAGAGCTCCGGCAGAGCTGTTCTGCCGGGGAAACTTCCCTCCGGGAGGGGGAAATCATCACCATCGTCATCACCAACGCTCCTCTCATCGGGAGAGGGCAATCTCCATCAACATCTTCACCAGCACCATCTCATCTCCAAACCCTAGTTCATCTCTTGTATCCAATTCTTGTCTCAAAGTCCGGGATTGGTGCTAGTAGGTTGCTAGTAGTGTTGATTACTCCTTGTAGTTGATGCTAGTTGGTTTATTTGGTGGAAGATCATATGTTCAGATCCTATATGCATATTATTACCCCTCTGATTATGAACATGAATATGCTTTGTGAGTAATTACGTTTGTTCCTGAGGACAAGGGAGAAGTCTTGCTATTAGTAGTCATGTGAATTTGGTATTCGTTGATATTTTGATAAGATGTATGTTGTCTAGCCTCTAGTGGTGTTATGTGAACGTCGACTACATAACACTTCACCATTATTTGGGCCTAGAGGAAGGCATTGGGAAGTAATAAGTAGATGATGGGTTGCTAGAGTGACAGAAGCTTAAACCCTAGTTTATGCGTTGCTTCGTAAGGGGCTGATTTGGATCCATATGTTTCATGCTATGGTTAGGTTTACCTTAATACTTTTGTTGTAGTTGCGGATGCTTGCAATAGAGGTTAATCATAAGTGGGATGCTTGTTCAAGTAAGAACAGCACCCAAGCACCGGTCCACCCACATATCAAATTATCAAAGTACTCGAACGCGAATCATATGAACGTGATGAAAACTAGCTTGACGATATTCCCATGTGTCCTCGGGAGCG